>NW_004955427.1:25372057-25403163 GCF_000276665.1 Chinchilla lanigera
TTATATAAAAGTACCACAATTTTCTTATCCAATCCTCAGTGGATGGACATTTGGGTTGCTTCCACATTTTAGCAATTACAAATTGTGCTGCTATGAACATGGATGAACATACATCACTGTGATATGATGTTTTTAGATCTTCTGGGAAAATACCAAGCAGGGGGATAGCTGGTTGGGGTGATTCTAAGAACCAGGAAGGACTACAGGTTTCTTTCCATGGACAGCAGCTGGAAAGATGGACCATGCCAGCACAACTGGGGTGTGGGCAAAGCAATGTGCCCCTGTGATTGGATACCTGGGCACTCTGAGGGGATGGTCCCACCCAGAGTCAAGTCAGGGGTAACTCCCAAGACAGGAGCCATGGCTACCTTGGATCTGTGAACCCTGGCTCTGGGGCCTGGCTCTGGCCTCCTCGTCCTGTCCTCCCTCACTCCACAGTCTACTGTGGCTCTGTGCTACCAACTTACCACCTACCAAAAGTGCTCCTCCAGTCTAAGGACCTTGCAAGGCTGGATGCAGTGCTCCTTCTCTTCTGCCCACATCTTTGCATCTCCACAGCACTTAACTCAGTGGTCGCAGCCCCTCTCTGGAAATCCTCCCCTGACTTCTGTGGCCACATCTTCTGTGGCATTTCCCCTCTCCCTCATCTTAGTTACTTTTCTCATGGCTGGGACAAAACACACGACACCCAAAGTTAAAAGAGGGAAGGCTTATTTAGTTCATAGCTTGTAGAAGTTTAGTCTATAATTGGCTGGCTCTAAGGCCAGGTGGTGTGGCAGAGGCAACATTTCATGGTGGTGGAAGATACCAAAAGCAACAACAGAAGAAGAGAGAGCAAGCTTCTTTCCATCTCTTATATTGTATGCAGGCTACCTGCGGAGGGTGGCTATAGCACTCACATTGCCAATCCTACCACTAGGCCATGAGCCAATCACAAACTCTAGATTCAGTCATCTCCAAAATACCTGCCCCCCATGAGCACATGAGGCTTTGGGGGGATATCCAGACACAACCCATAACATTCCACCCTGGACCCCCAAGGACTTGTGTACATTCCTTTAAAAAAAAAAAAAAAGGCATTTAGTCCATCTTTAAAGAGTTGCTAAAGTCCTAACAGATTTAGCATTGCTGAAAAGTCCAAGTCCCAAGTCTCTTCTGAGATTTAAGGCAAACTGTTAGCTGTGAGCCATTGTACAAATGAAAAGAAAGTTAAACACTTCCAACATTCAATGGCACAAGACAGACATTTCTATTCCAAAAGTTACAAATGGGGATACAAAGGAAAAAGGCCAAAGCAAGTCCAAAATCCAGCAGGGCAAACATTAAATTGTGTAGTTCCATGTGCAGCATCTGAGGTAATCTGTGGCAAGATGTCAACTCCAAAGAGCTTGGGTGGCTCTGCCCCTACAGCATTGCTGGTAGTTGTAGCTCCCATGGCTTCTCCCCTGGGCCCACTCTGCTTTCTCCTTGCAGTTTTCCTCAATCAATCCACATTTTGGGTTTCTTCAAACTTCTGGGGTCTCCACTGTACCTTTGGCAAGACACTCACAGCTTCACACACAGCCCTCTCAGGGGCACACTGCCTGCCCTCCAGACCTTCTGAAATCTGAGTGGAAGGCTTTCTAACCCCACAACTCTTACATTCTGTATGTGCCTAAAATCAACACTACATGAATGGTGACAAGGCTTGCTGCCAGCAGGAGCAGTAGCCAGGCTTCCTTCTCTCTTTGCTGTAGGGGTCAAGTGCTTGGATTGCTGAGCACTTTTAATCCAATTCTGAGGAACAAATTCTCTATGCTGCTGCAGTTCTGGAACATGGTGCTCTGCAGCTTTCTTTTCAAAGCAAAGTCTTTCACTTTTGCAATTTTGAGGCTGCAAAGGGTGGAGTCTGGCTGCTTCTTGTGATGGTGTCAGGCTATCTTTTCTATTCTGTTCCTTCTCAGCAATTAAGATCTACTCTGCTCTGCTCTATCTTTGTAGTCCCACAGCTTTACGGAAGCTTCCTTTCTGGCCAAACTCACATTTTAAATCATTCTGCTGGGCTCTCTGCTCTTGATTCACAATGTAAATATGGCAAAAAGCCCCCAAAGGGAGCCATGCCACTACTTCAACATTAGACTTCCTTGAAATTTCTTCTGCCAGATTAATTAGTCTGCCACCTTTTTTTTCTTTTTGAGTCAGGGTTTCACTATGTAGTTCAGGCTGTCCTTGAATTGTACAGTTTAGTGGCATTAAATACACCCACCTTGATACATAACCATCACTGCTATCCACCGCCAGAATTTTTCATCTTGCAGAACTGAAAGTGTGCAACCCATTAAACATTAACTCCCAGGCTGACCTTGAACTTGCAGCAATCCTCCTGCCTCAGCCTCCTGAGTGCTGGGATTACAGGCATTTGCCACCACACCCAACTAGTCTGCCACCCTTAATCTCAGTGTCAGGCAAAGTCTCTGGACACAAGCAAAATGCAGACAAACTTTCTGCCAAGCCATAACACATCATCTGGAGTCCAATAGCCAATACAATCCTTCTTCCCAGTAGGAACTTCCCAAGCCTGGTCTTTACTGGCAGGATTTCTATCAACCTTCTTGTCTTCTGACCAGAATCTCCCATACAGAACAGCCTAAGGTATTTCAGCTCTACTTTTTCAGTCAGGATCTCTAAACCTTTCCAAACTCTTCCCACAAGCTATTCCCAAAGGCTCCTGAACCACATGGTCAAGTATAGTCACAGCAATGACCCCACTACTGGTACGAAACTCTTAGTTACTTTTCTCATTGCAGGGGCAAAATACCCCACACCCAAAGTTAAAAGAGGGAAGGCTTATTTAGCTCAGAGTTAGTAGAGGTTTCAATCTATCATTGGCTTGCTCTAAGGTAGGGTGGCATGACAGAGGACCAACAATGTTGGACAAACAATGTTGGTAGGGGAAGATACCAAAAGCAACAAGAGGGAAGAGCAAACTTCTTTCCATCTTAACCATTTTTAATTGTACAGATTAGTAGCATTAAATACACCCACCCTGACACATAACCATCACTGCTATCCACCGACAGAATTTTTCATCTTGCAGAACTGAAAGTGTGTAACCCATTAAACATTAACTCCTCAGTCCTCACTTCCCCAGCCTCTGACAATCACCACTCTATTGTCCATTTCATGATTTTGACTATTGTGTGTGCTTCAGATAACTGGGATCACACAGCATTTGTGCCTTATATCACTTAGGGTAATGTCCTCAGGTTCATCCATGTCAGGACCTGTGCAGCAATGTCCTTCCTTTTTAAAGCTGAATAATCCTCCTTTTTGTGCATAAACCATATTTTATCTACTAGACAGATGAAGACAATGCTTTCATATGTTGTCTGTTGTGAACATGCGTGTACAAGTACCTCTTCCAAAGCCTACTTTGAACTCTTCTAGGTCTTCACTCAGAAGTGGAGTTGCTGGAACAGACAGTAATTGTTTCATCTTGTGAAAAGCTGCCAGGCTGTCTTCCCCAGGAAATGTACCATTTCTAACTCCACAACAGCTCCAATTCTTCCACATCCTCACCAGTATTTGTTGTTTCCTGTTTTTCTTTTGATATAGCACCAGTCCCAATGGGTATGTGATGGTATCTCCTTATAGGTTTGATTTATGTTTTCTTAGTAACTAGTGATGTTGAGCATCTTTCTATTACTTATTGGCCATTTATACATTTTCTTTTGGAAAATATCTGTAGTGCTCGCTTCGGCAGCACATACACTAAAATTGGAAAATATCTGTAACAAGTCCTTTGACTATTTTTAATGGTTTTGTTTTGTTTTAGGTTTAGGAATTCTTTATTATCAGATAAATAATTTGTGGATTTTTCCTCCATTCTGTGGGTTACCATTTTACTCTGGTGCTATTGTCTTTGAACACAGAGTGTTCTTATTTTCACAAAGATACAATCTGTTTGTCTATTCTGTTAGTGCCTTGACTTCTCCTGTCTTTTTAATTAGCCTTTTCTGTTTCTGTTTCTACTCTGACTAATGTCCAAGTTCTTTAGGCCTTAAGTTCTGTCCCAGGAAGACTGAAACACCTTCAAAACAAACATGACTTTTTTCCTGGCATAGGAGATTGAACCTAGGGTTTTCATACTGAGCTACATCCTCACTCACCTTTTAAGTTTTTTTTTTTTAATTTCTGTAACAGGGTCTTAAGTTGTTTAGGCTAGTCTTGATCTTGCAATCTTCCTGCTTCAGTCTCCCAGAGTCTGGTAATAGAGGCATGTACAACCTCACCTTCCTTTGAAGAAGAGTCTTGAATCTTTTTTTTCTCCACAGCTGGGGATTGAAACCAGGGTCTTGCACATGTGGGCAAGTGTTCTACCACTGAGCTATTGCCCCAACCCAAGAATCTTGAACCTTGAGCCCCAGCCTCCTCACCAGACTCCACGCCAGCATGTCCAGCTATCTACTCTGAGCACCTCAAAAATCCTTCCAACACTGAAATCCTCTTTTCCCCAAGCCTGGTAGTGAAGGCATGCCCACAGGTGCCATGTTCAACCACCCGCTCCCCCTCACCCACCCACCCACTCCAACCCCTACTGGTCAACCTTTTTAGCATCTTTCATATACTGCCATGTGGTTCCATCTTGTCACCCCGTCCTTGGTTGGGACCAGTATCTTACCTCGTGAAGACTGCCAGGCAAGTTCCTTCCTCTAAACACATCCATTCCAAACTCTTTACACAGCTGCCCCAAACTCTTTACACAGCTATTTTAATCCAAGATCATAATGCCCTAGGTAAAATTGCTCAATGGCTTCCTGTTGCCTCAGGATCAAGGCAAACCCTCCCAGGCCTCACAGTGCCAACCTCTGTAACCACATCTCTCCAACAAGGCTCCAGGTTCTTCCTCCCGAGCCTTGCCAACTGCTGCCCCCTCTGCACAGAAACCTATTCTCCTTTCTGCTCAGCTTCAGGTCCCAGCAGGATGTCCCCTTTGAGAACCTTCCTCAGTGGTACTTCACCTGTCACAGCACTCGACACTCCTCACAAAATACTCCTTCACACGGGAAGCCTAAGTATGTGAACAAACACGGCCTCTGGAGGAACAGAATCTGACCTCTGTTTTGTCCCTCCCTGTCCCTTTCGGCATTATTCCCTGGAGATCATCCTTCCTGGCCCTGGCTCTGGCCCTGGCAGACCTTCAGCATTTGGGGCTGCATAACAGAACATCAGCCTATAGTCACTTTTCTCATAAATCTAGCCTCAACCTGTCCCGGAGAGCTGCAGTATACAGAGTGGTGGGGTAGCTTCAGCTGCCCAGGCCATCAGATGGTTAGCAGGGCTCATGCAGAAATGTTTGTGGGCTTTGCGGAGACCCCCTACTGGTCCTTCTGCAGTTGCAATAGCCCAGGGGATGTACTGTCTTCTGAGGGCCTCTGGGGCTATCTCTGCCCTTGTCCATAGGCATCTGTGGGCCAAACCCTAGCCTCTTCCTGCCAAGACCCTCTCTGTCTGCCCTGGTGGTCCCCAGGAAACACTCAGTGTTCTCCCAGCCACTCTGGATAGGGGTCAAACTGTGACAGCTGCACATTCTTTGCCCCCCACCAGAGCAGCAGGCCCAGCTCCCCTCAAGTTTCCTAGGCCAGAGTCAGAGCACTGCCACCCTTCACTTGCTTTTTGAGCCCGGTGAGGATCACTTCCCCACGTCTCTGACACCTCAAAGCTTTCCATGAGGCCTCTTGAAGTCCCCTTGGCAGGCTCCCCTCAGGCCCTTTACCAAGAGAAGGCAGCAGGGCTCCTCGCACAGCACAGTGACAGCTCTCTCCAAGGAAAACTGTTCCCAGGTTCCCTCAGCCCTTCCCTGCTCTCTCACGCCATTTTACATCTTCATGTGACTGAGGGGTTGAGGGGTCTGAGTGTCTGGTGACATTTTCCTTGTAAACAGTCTGCCCATGAGAGACATGTAGTTTGGTACCCTGACATACTTGATCTTGGTCCTTTGGTCAAAAGCAGGACAGGGAGGGTCCACTCTAACCTCCTGTGACACCTGTGAGAAAGACACTGACTGTCTTTCTCCAGTCAGACCGGATTTCTCAGACAGTAGGGCAATGGGCCATGGTCAGCTCCTTTCCAAAGAGCATCAGAGCACAAATCAGCGGTGCCCTTGAGAGGAAACAGTGAGCACTGCTCTGGGAAACTGTTGTTTCAGATGTATGTGGGGGAGTTCCTGTGTGTGCAACCTATGATGGCAGATCCCTCTCTGACGAGAAAGTCCAGTGAACAGAACTGAAAGGAAACACAAAGAAAGAGTCCACATCTGTTTTCCTCACCATTGCTTCCTCAGGGCTCATGCCGTGACTGGCACAAAGTAGGAACTCAGCCACCCTGTGGGGCACGCGAAAGCAGGAGGCTCCAAGGCTGCGAGCCCTCACCGTAGCGCGGTGAGAAGGGCCAGGTCTCCGCTTTCATGCAGGAACAGACTGCCCCCTCTCGGTGGGCTTTCTATTCTAGAAGCCAAGGCTTGGAGCCTGGGGTTCTCAGCCCTTGCGAGGGTCTTTCCCAGCTGCCTGTGTGGGCCTTTGCCTACCCTGAGATGCAGGTGGGATCGCGTGGAGGCGGGGGCAAGTGGGGCCATGGCCAAGGCTGTGAGAGGCCTATGCTTACTGCCATGCCGCAGCTGTTGCCAGGTCACGCTGGGGTGAGGCTGGGGTCCAGGCAGCCAGCGGCTCTGAGTGACCGACACCGGCTCCTGTGTCAGAGGGAAGGCACGCAGCCTGGGATCTCAGCCCTTGGCAGGGAGAGAGATGCTCCTGGACAAATGTCAGCTCTCACCCTGGGTCCACGGCGTTGGCAGCTTCTTTGCCCCTGTGCCAGCCACTCTTCCACCATCAGTCCTGACAGCCACGAGACTGTGCCTAGGAGGCTGGGAGGGGCAGAGAGACAGAGGCCCAGGCCCTCCACAGGGTGGGCAGCCTGTCTGTTTACAACTGTGTCTCTAGCCCCTACCCAAGACAAGGTCTTAGCAACGTTTGCAGAGGAAGCAGAATCGATCCCCTCTGGTCGTTCACCTGGATCCTCCTCTCCGTTTAAACCCGTCCTGTCCTCTGAGGTCCCCTGCTCCTTTCCTCCCCAGCAGCCCCACCCTCCACTGTGTTGTTCTGGAAGAAGGTCAGATGCAGAGCCATTTGAGATCCTCACCCAGATGGAGAGACACATGTGGATTCACACACGCACACTAGCACACACACAGACACGGCGTTGGTAATGAGAATCGGTGTTGGGAAGGACTTTGGGGTGCAGGCTAAGGGAGATGTCTGAAATCCCAGGAATTAATCTCAGGCCTCCTATCCCAAGCCCTCTTGGACTAGAGGCCTCAGGACACTGCCAGCGACAGAGGACTATCAGACAAGGGTGGGAAGGGGCTTTGTTCAGAAATGACATCGAAAGGCACCAGCTGTCAAAAACTATCTGGGGGACCCCAGAAGGACCATGGGACCCAGTGAGAAGCACTGCCCTCTTTTGGGTGTCCCAAACTGGCCTGAGCCAGGCTGAGCCCAGCATATGTAATGACCATCCTGACAAGCACTTCCTCTCAGGCCAGCTCACAGAGCTGGCATCCCCAGGCAGCTGCCATGCACCTGCTGCTGGAGAGAAAAACCTCATTACACCAGCCTTTGTGGAGAGACTGACTGGCTCGGGTTCCAGAAAGGCGTGTAAGGTCATAGCAGAACTCCTTCCCCGGATGTAGGCTGACCAGCCATGGTATGTCCTGTCATCCTGCCTGCACTGCCCTGTGCCTGCCTCTCACTAGGGCATGTGCTAGGATGTTAAATGTGACTAGCAAGGGCTAAGCTTGCCTCCAGGATTTGTTTTTGGAGCTGTCTCACCTGGGGGACCATCTGTCTGCCACTCTCCCTCTTCGGGGCACTCCTCTTTCCTGGAAGGCCCAGACCAGGCTGCTTCTGTGCGCAAGTCTGTGGGAGTTGCTTCAGGGTGGTGGAAGCTGGGTCGGGCTAGCCCAAGAGGAAAGGCCAGCTTACCAGAGATAATTTGGCCTCTTGTATCCTGTATCAATCCATCACATTTATAGCCCTCACTCCAGACAGGAGACAACAAGGAAATGACAAAAGCCAATAAGGCCAATAAATAAAGGGTAATGGAATAACAAGTATGTGTGCAGCCCATTCCTGAGCCCAGAGCCAAGAGCAGGGCCAAGCTGTTCCTCCCTTCACCTCTGTCTTGACTTCACCTGCCAGCGCAAGGAGACAGTTAAAACCCCTCAACGGCACCCGAGGACAGCCCAGCTGGATTCCAGCTACTCAGGCCAAAAACACTCACGTCATTCTCTCTCACCCCACATCCAATCCGGCAGGAAATCCTGTTGGCTGGCTCTATTCAAAATACATCCCAAGTCCAACCACTCCTCAGCACCTCTACTGCCACCACACCATCTAGCACCACTGTCTCTCCCCTAGATTCCCATGGTGGCCTCTTAACCTCCTTGCTCCTGGGTATTGTCACCATGTCAGGCTACGCCAACCACGACAATCAGCTCACCCCACTGCTCTGCTCAGAAACCTGAGAAAAACTCAAGGCCTCACTGAGCCCTCCTTGATGCCCAGCTCCCCACCACCTGCCTGAGGCCCCAACAGCCCCATCTCTCCCAGCACTTTGGCCACATGAACTCCTTCCTGGCAGGCTAAGCACCCCTGGCCTAGGGTCTCAGCACCAGCCAACCCCCTGCCTGGGACGCTTTTCCCACAGAAGCAGCCCGACTCACTTCCTTTGGGCTCTGAGTCTTCTCAGACATGTCACTTTTGCCATGAGGTCAACTGTTATGGCTGAGATGCAGAGTGCCCCCTCAAAGCCTCATGTGTTCAGAGATGGGGCTTTGGAAGATGGTGGGGTCATGAGAAGTTCAGGAGCTGAATGTGCTGTTAGGCAGGGGACACTCACTGGAGGTGGGTCACTCGGGGTCAAGTATTTTGTCCCAGCAACGGGAAAGTAACTTACATCCACCATGATCATCTTAATTTCTGCCCTTTGTTCTCATTTTTAAACCAGGTTTATGAGGTATAATTTATATACAATAAAACTCCCCCCTTTTAAATGCTCAGTTTGGAGTTTTGACAGGATAGCAACCACCTTATTCGAGATGTTGCACCTTCCCATCACACCAAGTTCTCTTGTCTCCCTCATAGTAGGGAACCCTTTTCCCTACCCCAGCTCCTGGAAACCACTAATCTGTTTTCTGTTCCTATAGACTTGCCTTTGCTGGAGAATTTCTGTAAGTGGAATAACACTGTATATAGCCTTTTGCACCTGGCTACTTTCACTGAACCTATTGCACTTGGATGCATGCTGTTGCAGCGTTGGTCTGTTGCTGTTTCCTGTTGACATGCATCTGTCATATGGATGCCTTACGTTTTGTTCTCCATCCAATAGTTGGTGAATATTTGGGTTGTCTATAAATTTTTGGCTGTGATGAACAAAGCTGCTTTAAATGTATGTGTACAGGTATTTGTGTGGTCATGTTTCTCTTTTGGATAAATACCTAGTAAAAGAATTTCAGGGTTATGAGTAGTGTATCTTTAACTTTATAAGGAATTGTCAAAATGATCTCCAAAGTGTGTGTTTGTTTTTCATTCAACAATGAGAGTTCTTGTTGCTCCACATCCATGCCAACATTTGGTATTGTCTTTGCGCTTTTCCTTTAAATTTGGCCACTTGAGTGGGAGTATCTTATAATTTTAATCTGCATTTCCATGATAACTAATGATGCTGAGCATCTTTTCATATGTTCATTGGCCATTCTTATAGCTAGAGCTCTGCACAAATGTTTATATGCAGTACTGACGTCATCACGTGACAGAGCAAGACACCCTGGACATGACAACGTTCCACTGCTATGCCATGGATCTGGTATATGATCTAGGGAAACTGACTTCACTGTTCTAGTCTGTGCCTCCTCCTCTGTGAAATGGGGATAAGAGTACTTTCTTTCTAAGGTGGTATGAGGACTGTGTAAGATAAGACATGCAAAGAATTTACAATAGTTTCCAGTACGTAGTGAGCATTTAGTAAACATCCAGGATGATGATGACAATGACGATGATGATGCACCTGTATAGGACTTGTTCCTGTCATTCCCTCTTTTTCCTTGAGTCTATTTCCATTTGTAAGTGATCACATGGGTGTAGGGAGCTGGATAATTTCTAGTTCTCATCTGCACAGTAGCATCCACCCAGTTGTTGTGCTGTTGACTGACACACACTTTGGGTCTCTTCTCCAACCCAGAGGCACCCCCAGCAGCCACCTGCCATGGGACACCAGTTACACATACAAGACAGCAGGAAATGATTGAGGGCTCAGCTTCCCAGCTACCAATGGGAGGGACCATGAACAACTGGAAGGACTAGGGAAGATAGAGGAGACAGGACGAGTTGGGAAAGGCAGTGACACCAGGAAAGACCAAGAGAAATGAGGAGGCTGGGGCCCCACCCTCTGGCCTGCAGCAGCTCACCATGCTCTCCCCTCTACCCCAGAACTTCTCCCCAGGCAGCCCCACTGCTCTGCAGGGACCAGGCCTCCATCAGCCCCACCCTCAGTGCCCTGACTTCTGCAGGAAAGCTGGACCCCCAAAAGGAGTGACTGAGTCCCTGAGCACCCCCTTAGGGGCAGTGGGGTAGGGAGATGGGCAGGAGGGCTGGGAATCAGCACACGCACATCTGGGGCTGGTGCCAGGGTGCTGAGGGAGCGAGGAGGAGGTGATGAGAGACGGGCATGGCGGTTCAGCAGGGCCCAGGCCACCAGCAGGGCAGCCTGGGGAAGCAGGGTGTGTGACTGGGGAGCCGAGTGGCTCCAGGCTGTGGAGCTGAGGGTCTTAAGGGCCAGGGTCCCATAAGCTCTGGAAGACCAGATCAGAAAGACGTGGAAGAACCAAGGGCCAGGGGTGAGGGTGAGGAAGATGAGAGGGCAGGAGAGAGGCTAGGTCAGGGAGGTGAAGCTCTGCCCTTCTCACCCTACCACCCTTCATTTCCACTAAACACGCTCTTCACACTCATTGTCACCTCCTTGATTGTGGGCAGCTCTGCTCAGCCTGCGCGGCCCCCAGCACCCACCCCTTAGAACTCTCTTGGCACCCTGGCCACCCCATGCCTCCTCTTCGCTGGGCCAGCCACCACCTCGTGCTGCCCTCGCTACCCACCGTCTCCAGGCCCCTAACATAGGGCCGATTCCTCTGCTCCTGCACCCCCACTGAGGAGCGCTGAGGTCTGCATAGGACAGAACTATGGGGCCATGTGTATGCCCCAGCCAGGCCTGACCACCACTTGACCAAGTACCCTTTCTCTCCTATGGAGACTATGATGTCTAAAGCGTAAGTAAGTGTGTGCTGAGCAGCAAGGCCAAGGCCCAGCCAGCAGGGCTGACACCAGCGGCCACCCAGGGTGAATGACAGGAGGCTGCTTACCTCACTCTGGCCAAGTAAGGCCAGCTCACGTGGGGCCAGCTGGGAGATGTAGGCATCTGCTCCTTCCCCACTGAGCAAACATGTTTTGAGCATCTTGCAGATTCTGGAGTTATCGTGAGTAACAACAGACAAGGCCCCTGCCTGCACGCAGCTCACAGTCAAGTTAGGGAGAGAAATATTCACCTCAGCCTCCATACACAGGGTCTGTTCCAGTTACAAGGCTGGCATGAAGAAGCATAAAGGACAACAAGACTGCACTGGGATGGGGTCAGGGGAGACTTGTGTGGAAGATGTGATGAGCAGCTGACTTGAGGTGGGCATTTCCAGGCAGTGGGGAGAGCAGGTGCAGAGACCCTGAGGTGAAGGGCCTGTGGTCCACTCCCCAAGGGACAGCCCATGAGGGGTGCCTCAGAGAGCCAGAGGGAACCCGACCTGGCAAGACCCAAAGGCACATGAAGCTGCTGGAGAGGTTATTGTTGCATATACTTTCATTATTTGCATCAAGAGGTGTAGTTGTTAATCAGATTTGTACCTTAGAAAATCCTACCACCTGGTCTGAGGGAAAGGTTTGTGGGAGATAAAAAAGAACAAGGGAAACCAGTAGAGTAGCCTGTCTAGGGAGAGAGGGTGGTGGCTTGGACCAGGATGGAGACAGCAGAAAATGAGAGAATTGGGAGCTTCTTTGTGTTCCAGGGGTGCAGGCACCATCTCAGCACAGCACGGTCTCCCAGCAATGACCTCACACCCTGCCCAAGTCAGCCGCAGCTAACACGCTACCCTCCGGTGTTGCGACACCTGGTTTCAGCCCAGAGCCTTTATTGTGGCCACCAGACTCCACCCCAACAGGGCTTCACTTCGGTCCCAAGCAGCAGCAGGTGGACAGTGCTTTCTTCTCTCCTGGTGGCTCTGCGCTCCTTAAGGCAAACCGCCATACCTGCTTTAGGGACCAGCTCTGCATGTGGAGATCTCACAGAAAGGGGCTTTGAATCTACTCTCAAAACAGTTAATTAAGCAAGGTACTCACTTGCCCTATAGTTGCATCACTAAGGAAGCCATTCAAGTGGCTTTCCTCAGTCTGTCGTCTCTGGTTTAAACTGTCCCTGCTACCTGTGGACACAAGAGTGAGCTCTGCCAGAATGTAAGTCCTCCTGGCGGGTTCCCAGAATGCTGAGGGCTATTTGGAGTCAGACCTCCAATGTAGCCTGTCACTACCTCCACACAGGCTTTGGGCCGACTGCCCTCATGCAGGAAGAAGGAACGCTTCCAAGTGGAAGTCTTCCAAATGCATCTTCCCCAATCACCTTGTCACCAGATTGTTCTAGGCAAAAACTTTCTCAAAAATTATCTTTGCCTTTGGTTGTTCACACACAAAGGTCACATAGTTGTCTGCCTTTGATAGCACACACGTGGTTGGGGAAATGGCTTCAGAGGTTCCCACAGCTGGAATCTCCAGAGGAATTCTGACCAAGAAAGGGGAGATGAGGTCATGATGAAGAGGGACAGAGAGGCTGAAAAGACCCAGAGAGCTAGAGAAGGACAGAGGCATCTTTATGTAGATCATCTTATTCCTGCCCTCCTCCCAATCCTAAGCTACATTTTCTTCAGTGGTCCCCCACCGTTGCATCTAAGTGAATAGACAATAAAAATAACACACCGGTGTCCATGGGCACATCCAGCACCCAAATCTTGGTTTCTAAATGCCACCCACCTCTTTTTGGTAAAATGGTTAATCCAGAGGTAAAGCAGAGAAAATACCACATGAGCCTGGAATATCCTGTTGTGCTATAAAGTAAGAAAGTGCTTGAGGACTGATGGAGATACGTCAAAAGACACAGAAGCCGCTATGAATGGATCAACTAGTAAATTCAGAATGACAGAGTAGAAAATCATCAGTGTTTGAAAACTAATGGATATTAATTACAAAGAGAAAATAGTAACCCTGCAGTGTGGGACTTGACAGACGCCACCAAAAGCAAGTGATCAAAGATAACACTGCTAGCAGGTGAAGAAATCGCAGTCTGCCTTCTGATGTGACATCCACCAACATACATCACGTTGTAGCAATCTCACCAAAACTGCATAACCTGAAACTATGATGAAGAAACACTAACACAATTAGAGTAGCATCATTCTCTAAAACAACAACCTTACATTCTTCAAACAATGTCAAGAAATGAAGAAAGACTGGCAAACTCTGCCAGACTGAAGGAGGCTGAAGGTATCTGACAAATATAATAGGTGACCCAGGAACATGAAAAAAACAAAGACATAAAGAAAACAAGACTGAGACAACCGACTAAATGTGAATATGGACTATAGACTAGGTAACAGTATTAGATCAATGTCAGATTTTCTGATCTTGAAAATCATACTGTGTTTTGGTAAGAGAATACCTTTTCTTTATCAACAGACAAAAAAGTATTTAAGGATAAAAAATATATGATATACAAATGTATGAGGAAAAGTTCCAAAGGCCAGAGAGAGAGGCATGCAAGGGATACACTTACCCCTGAGAAGTGCTAGTCAACTTATTCTCAAACAATTAAGGAAAAAATGTACGTGTGCATGTGTATATTTCTAGGCACACTCTGTTTATGTACCATACAGAGCATATTAAATACACACATATATATGAGGAATGAAGAGAATGACAAGCTCAATGAGCAAGATAAAAACAGTGAGTGAACTTACATAAAAGTATATGAGAATTTCTTGTGACTTTTCTGGAAGTTTGACATTACATTAAAATAAAATTTATGAAAAGATCAATAGTAACAGTTGTATGGTGCTTACTGTGCCAGCCACAGTTCAAAAGCCTCTACACATTTAACTCAGTTGGAATTTACAAGAGCTCTGCTGTGTTAAGGTGGATGACATTATCTATCACCAACATCATCCTCCTCTTTGTTCCCCAGATGGGAAACCCAGGTGCACAGCAGCTAAGCTACTCGCTCAAGCTTCCCTACCTGGCAAGCCGGCAGAGCTAGGATTTGACGCCAGGTCAGTGTATCTGGCACCAAAATCTGTGTCTTAGCCAGTACACTGTGCTGTCTCATGAGCTGTGCAGAAGCTGAGATTAAACTCATGGACAGAAGCACACAGAGGAAGATGAACACCTGTGACACGAGTGCACCCAGACACACGCACGTGTGCTCACACTTGGGGCTGCCTGGTACAGAACTGCTGCAGCCTGCAAATCAAAGTAACCTTCAGATCTGAACACAGAAGAGAGTCGTTCAGATTGGAAAAGGGCCTAGACAGACCCTCTATCCCGGAGGGCTTTCTGTGTCCTTGGGCTCAGGCCTATTTATCTTCCCTCTTCCTTCCCCAGAGTTCCAAGCTTCTGTTTCTTTCTCCAACCCTCCCCTACCTACTCCTATGGCCACAAAGCCAGAGCATTTTGCCTTCGGTGAACAATGCCTCAGGCTTTGGGGCAAGTGCGGGCCCAGGCTCCAGGACTGGCCCTGAAGTGCACGCGTGATAAGAAGCACCAGGTGTGCTGGCCCAGCAGCGGCTGTCACAGCAGGAATGGGTCTGGGGTGGCCACAGGTGGCCTTCCTACTTGGTACTGTCAGAAATCCCTGGGGAGTCTGCTCCCAACCTGGCCTCATGGAGCAAGAACCAAGTCTCAAAGCCAAGGTAGTGTCAGGGATAAAGCCTGGTTCACTGAGTCTGTCCAGTCTGGCAGAGAAACAGGGTGAGAGGAAGATTCTGACGTCTGAATTCAGAAGTGGAGTGGACCCCCAACACCACCCTCCCTGCTGAAGGGCCTGTCACAAGGCGGCCGTGGCTCACACCCGCTTATCAGTGCTGGGGTGTGGAGAGGGTGTCTTGGACAGGAGATAGGGCCAGGACAGGGCTGTCCACACCGGCCCTGCTCTGCCTCCCTCATTCACACCTCCTCAGAGGCCCTCGGCCACTCAGCCCTGTGGCCTCCAGCCCACCCTGCTGCACCTCCCCCACAAGCTGCCTTTCTCCACAGAAGGCACTTCCCTCTACAAACAAAACACCCCAAGTGGAAAGAGCCCCTGGAGACTGTCTAGACTAGCCCCTCACTTACCAGGCAGGGAAACCGAGGAGCAAGGAGGCACCACTTACCTAAAACCATGTCAAAGTATACATAAGAGCTAGAGCCGGAAGTCAGGCTCTGAGCCACACACAGGGTACATGAAGGTCTGCGCCTCAGTCTGGGAACAAGGAGAGGCTCCAAAGGCCACAGTGATGGTAACACAGGGGCGCTTACCCCTGAGGAGCATCAGTCCATTCAGATTTCAGCCTCATGCAGGCAGGGAGGGCACAGCTGTGTCACGTTGTCCCGGGCTCCCATCCGCTGGGAAAGAACCCCCAGGACAGCGCTCTTTCATCTCTACCCCAGGCCAGGTCTCCTTTGCCTGTGTCTCCCTGGAATGGCTAGCAAGGGGTCCAAGGCTCTCTCAGAAGCACTGGGAAGGGTGTGGCAGTGGGCACAGAGCACATTAGCTGGGAATCGGCAGAAGCCAGGAATCCTTCAGGGGTAGTGACAGGGACTTACAACACTGTCTTGCTCAGCAATCTTAACAAGGAGCCAGCTGTGCCCCAACCTCAGGGGCATGCAGGGATGGAGGGTGTCAGCAGACCCAAGGCTTCTGCTTGTCACTGTTCCCACCTGTGCAACCTTAGAGGACACCGCTAGAGGTGGGGCATTTGATCTTGTGCCTGCAGACATGGGGCTAGAGAAGGAAGAGAACACACACATTTCAAGACTCTGGTTGAGGGTGGAGCTCCGCCTGCCTTGCCCCGGGCCCAAACACACAAAACACCCACCCTAATCCTCCCAGCACACTGCTACCTTCTTGCTTCCATCTTTCCACCAGGGCTGGCTGCCTCAGGCAGAGCCAGACTGCAGACCCTGCTGCAGGGGCGCCAGGGACGCCGGGAACCCAGGCATGCTGTCAGCCCCGCTTAGCACTGTGTTAGGAGACACAGGCTGCTGCTCTGTACGGAGTACCCTCAGACTCGCCCGCTACCACCAAGCAGCCGTTTGTCCCCAACAGGGAAAAGGAGCCGTTAGGATATGCTCAACTTTTCTGACTTTGGTAAGTCCAAAATGTGGTCACCCACTACTGGTGGAGCCCCCAGCGGTCCCAAAAGGAATCAACTTCATGACGTGCCTACCTCCAGGAAGTCAGCAGGGCACGGCAGGGTAAAGATGAGCAAATACATAAACGACTTAATTATAAAGTAAGAGAACTGAACTTCCTTCACAGACTAAGGGTAAATATTAGATTGGGGGCTGGACAACTTTAATACATTCCTGGAGTTGAAATGTCTTCATGTGTGAAATGGAACGAACAGCACCTATGCTAATGACAGAGTGGACACACACTGCTGGGAAGGTGCTGTGTAAACTGTAAAATCCTGATATGGTCAAAAGGTTGCGGTAATACATCCTCAGAGACTTAAGATTTGGGAAGGGACAGAACCGATTCCACCTGGTCTGCCGCTCAATACCATCCTGAGGTCAGACTCTGTCCTCCACTATCAGCACAGCATGACCTTCATGTCACTTGATTCTCATTCTCAGGCCACACAGTAACTGGCTACCATTTATTAAGAGTTCACCGAACTTCGTACATTGTCTGTCCACCCTCATACAATCCTGCAGGTCATTTTCAACCTGGACATGAGAACTTGATTCAGAGGCTGAAAGTGGTCAAAGCTAACCCACTAGAGTGAGAAGACAGAAAGGCCGCATGCCCTACCTACTTCAGAGACCAGTGCTAGCCCCCTGCTCCCTGCTGTGCCGTGCCCACCTCCCTGTCTGAGTGACTCACAGGTAAACTGCCATGGCGACTGTTTTGTACTACAATTAATATAATGTTGTGTTTCTTTTTAAAGAAATAGAAGTAAACTTAACTGAAATTATCAGAGCACATTACCACAAGAAACTTGTTGAGTGAGTGTGTGATGGGGGTTGGCAATAAAATGAATTTTTTACCAGAGATCTTCCTTGGCTCTGTCTCGTTCAATGTTTTTAACACATTGAAACCCTGTTTATCCGATCTGCAGTCTCAAAGCTGAGAGGCACAGCTAACGTGTCAGATGGCCAAATCAGAATTGTCAAGAATGTGAACTTGTTTGAAGATGGGTTGAAACTATAACAGGAAATCTTAACAGTTGGGCATATGTACAATCCCACATTTGTGTTCCAAAAATTGACTATGTACACCCATCATGGGAAACTGATCTGACGGCAGATCATGAGGAAAAGACCTGGGGCAGTTAGCAGGGATTAGCTCTACATGAACAACAGTACAGAGAGAAGAGTGTCCCCAAGAGAGGCCAGTTCCCACCTCAGTCCAGCACTGCTGTCACCTGTTCTGAGTGCTTTGCCTGGATGTGACTGCTGCATCATAAGGAAATGTAAAATCATGACAGAGAAGGGGCCGGGACCCACAGGCATGTGAGTGTGAAATGAGCTACCCTGATGTCTTTGAATTGTAGTGCAAAAGAGGACAGACGTCAGCCTTTGATAGAGTCCTGTCTAAACTAGAATGGAGTTGGGCTGCTACTGATGCAGCGGTTACATGGGAGACTGCTGCTTTATTTTATGAAGTGCTGCTGTCTTCTCATTGCTGAGGCAAAATACCCAACACCCAAAGTTAAAGGAGGGAAGGTTTATCTATAGACAGTTAGTAAAAGTTTCAATTCACAGTTGGCTGGCTCCAAGGCAGGATGGCATGGCAGAGGGGCATTGCAGGGGAGAAAGAGTTCAAGGTGGGCAGAAGGCAAGAAGGCAGCAAAGTAGTGAGGAAGTGGCAGTAGCAGTCTGCCTCTCCCTTTTATCTCTTCCAGGCTACCCACCCATTAGGTGGTGCCCCTGACACCCAGGCTGGGCCTTCCCATTATCCACTCCCAGAAATATGCTAAGCCAATCAGTGGACTGACTTAGTAGCCACACTCTCTAGAACCAGGCACCTCCGAAAAGCCCCACCTATGACCATACGAGGCTGTAGGGGGACATCTAGACACAAGCTGTATGGCTACTATTAAGGAAACTAGGTACCTGTGGCCCAAAGGGATGGAATAAAGTTCTCCTGTAGAACTACTCAGGAGCCCAAAGATCCCTGTCTAACAGGAAAGGCCCATATAAGGACTGTTTTGGAAAAGGGTGGGGGCAGAGTAGGGAACAGTCTGGTTTGAAACACTGGTTGTACATTACAATCATCAATTTTCTTGTTTAAAAAATACAGACTCTAGCCTCAGACCAGATCTACTGAATCAATCTCTCGAGTATGGTTGGAATCTGTATTTTTTAAGCCAACCAGGTAGACTCTTCTAGATTAAGAGATGAAATAAACAGTACACATCTTGTTTAAAACCTGAATTTTTAAAATGTTTTATTAGTACATGTTTGTAATAATGATTACATTCATCATGGGGAATTGGTACACGTACACATCTTAATTCTTTTTTCACGCCCTAGCCCTTCTCTGCCTTCCCCTCCTCCATCCCTTGGTCCCCTTCTTTTATTTTGCTCTTTATTTATACTTCAGGTTTCTCACATAAGAGAAACTCTAATATTTAAGCTTGTGCATCTGATTTATTTCACTTAAACTTGAATTTAAAAAATGTGTAAGAGGTGTTTTGGAACACCTTGAGAAATTTTAATAGATTGTTTTTTAACAACAAATTACTTGGCTGAGGATATAGCTCAGCGGCATAGTGCCTGCCTGACAAGAGCAAGGTCATGAGTTCAATTCCCGGTTTTAAATGGCCAAGAAAAAGAAAACAAATGAGCAAAAGAAAGTAAATATTGGGGGGGCAGGGTACCATGGGGGTGGTTCAAGCTACTAGACTTTTAGTGTGAGCCAAACACGAGGCTGACTGGATGGGAACAACCTCTGCTTCTCCACCAAGAGCCTGGTGTCAAAGATCCGTGTTCTTTGAGGATTAAAAGCTGCCATTCTACTCGGAGGCCCTGCCACAGCTAAGGCTGTATCTTCTGATGTGACACTAGGCCACAGCGACCCCTAGAGGTACTCTGTGCATTCGGGCACATCAGCCTCCCACTCACATTGGCAAGTTCAGGACCTCAAGAGAAGATGGTCCACTAACACATCCCACTGTCCAGAATTACATGAAGCCCACAGCAAAGAGCTCCTAGCCAGAAGCAATGACCCATGCCTGTAGGCCCCATACACAAGAGGCTGAGGCAGGAGGATCACAAGTTCAAGTTCCACTTGGGCAACTTAATAGCATCTTGTCTCAGAACGAAAAATATAAAAGTTTGAAGATGTTAACTCAGTTCACGGACACCCAAGTACAATCCCCAGCATAAAAAAAAAAAAAAAGGCAGTTCCTCCTGCTTTGCTCTCAAGGGTGGGACTAAAATAGCAAAAGGACCACTAGATCCCCGACAGACAACCCTAGATGATGACACTGAAGAAAGCAGGCCAGATAGAGACCAGCCCTGATCAACTCAACCAGCAGGACCTGGGCAGCAGGTAGAGGTGTGCTGCAGGGCCGAGCAGGAAGGGCACACAGTCAAGACAGCAGGGTGGAGCAGGCACAGAGGGCAGGCTCCAGGCCAGAGACACACACAGAGGCAGCTGTGGATGGGAAGTCTATGATCCACAGAGCTGACATCAATGACACATACAAGGAAAGGCCAAGGGGCATGGCAACACTCAGCTCCCAGTGCAGGCTGCAAGCCATGCCTGGCTCTGCAGGACGCCAATCCCTCCGGATCAGGCTGCCTGTCCTGCTGTGCTCTAATCAAAGGCCTAAAGGAAGAAGTCTTCGGTTGCTCAAAGGTACAAGGGTGTAATGTTGGCGGGTATTTAGGGGCTAAGTTCTCATCCACCTAACCTTTGCCACCTGTTTCAGGTCCACTCTTGCTATATACAAATTTGATCAAACAGCTTCAACCCAGAAACCACAGTTTATCTCTGGGAGGAGAAACACTAGGGAGGAAGCCCTCACCAGAGGCTTCCCAGAGCCGTCCAGGCCGGCAGCCCTCGCTCTCAGCTGGGACTGGGCAGTAGGGCCGAGACCAGAAGTCCCTCCACCTGCCTTGATGGTCTGGCAGCTACTGATGTGTTTCTACATCAGAAGAACACATGTACTGCTGGGGAGAGGCACAGAGATCCGCTGCCACTGACAGCCACAACAGGGTTGAGGGGCTACGTGAACTGATCCAGAGGAGAATTCTAAGCTCCACGCAATATTACACAGAAAGTTTGCTTGGGCAGGGGCAAGGTAAACTTGTAATAAAAATGTTCAGGTAATAACTCAACCATCACTGTTACAGATCAACAAAATGCTGCATATAAAATTTAAGCCTTTACAATGGCCAGGTAGTATCTTTCATAAGAAGTAAAACTCTAAGACATTTTAACTTACGCATCTCTACCATCCCAGAGGAGAGGCAGGCCTGAGAAGAGCTCGGGCAGTCACTCGTGGCTGCGGCAGACAGAGCCGGCTACGGGGACAGGGCCAGCGCCAGGGTGGCTGCAGAGATGCACAGCAGGTGTCTAGGACTCATCCCCTGGAGCTGTGCCCTCAGGCTCCTAGAGAAAGCTCAGGCTCTCCCATCACCTCTCCAGTGAGGAAAACGGAACAGACTGGTCACAGTGACATTCTGGCTCTATATCTGTGAGAAGGACCGGTACAATGAGGAACAGCGTAACAAAACAGAACGGTTATTAATAAGTACCATGTTCTACCTCCCAACTTTTCCTTTTTACTCAAAACAGGAGAGAAGTAAATCATTATCTTCTCATCACTACCTTAAAGACTTGATGTCTCTATGACAGATAACACAAAGACAGCACAAAAAAAATTTTCTTGTGGTACCACTTGGAAAGACAGCAGTGGTATGACACACTTCCAGTTTGTGTCCCCCAGGTATTTTACTGGCACTGTTACACTACCACACAAAAGGACTCGGGTAAACCCAACTTTAGAGATCCGCTTCAGAAACACAGCCACCCTTTCCCCCATGATGCTAATAGTCCTTAGAGCATTGGGCCCAGGCTCCCCCTGCTCTATGCCACCCAGGTGGACCACAGGCACAGAGGGAGCAAGGACACAGACGCTGATACCATACGATCGCCAAGTCCCCCCAGAGCCAGGCAGGGACTCTCAAAAACCCCATAAAGCATCATCCTTGAACTTTCACACACTTGCTCTGACTGCTTCTTTCCAAGAGCTAAGCAAGGTTCAAGTCGGAAGACATTAAAGTCCCTTTAGCTCATGTAGCAAACAAAACCACTCTTCTTACCTGAGGCCCACAGACACCCACAGAAGTAAGTGGCAGGTATTTGAGCCCACAATTCTCTGTCAGGGAAAATTTGAACTTTCTTTCTATCTTGCTTCTCTTAGCCCTGTATGCCCCACACTTTGCAAGTGACTTCCTTGGAAAGGAGAACTCCACAGGCAAGATTCAGAGCTCTCTGAACCTCAGTCTCCTCACAGGTAAAGTGGGACTAGTGTATGTACCACAGAGGGGAAATTACAGGACAATACAAGTAAAGCACTGAGTTTAGTGTGGAAAAACACACTGAGCAGAAAACACAGCTATTGGGTGCTTCTGCAGGTTCAAGAGAAGAAATAAATAAATTGTACTGTATATTGTTCTTAGGCAGGCTAATGGAAGATTTCTAAAAGCTAATCAGCTCCTAAGGAAAGAAAACATCCAAGAACAAGTTCCAAGAAGGTGAGCAAACAGACAGATCGAAGACACTGTATGATCTGGAGGCGTACGAATAAGCAGTGCCTTTCTTCATACTATTCATCCAGAGGGACATAACTGCAGCACCATCTTGGTGACACAGTCCTCTTGTTAACTTGACACAAGTTCAGCTCTCCATCTGCAGACTGACTGCTTCCTTACTAATTAGGCCCCATGATAAAATAATAATAATAATAATAATAATAATGACGACAAAATAATTGTAGATCATTCATTGTTCAGAGGGAATTTTAGTCTCAAATTTAGGATTCCATCATTTCTTTAAAGCAAAGCCACTAAAACACATGAGCTCGCAGAGGGCGCGCCTGCTTCCTTACAGCAGACCAGCATTTATCTTCTGAGGTAGCTAAGATGGCTTTCTCGTCTGGGTTCTAGACTGTTCATTAGCTTTGAGTTCTTCTAGTTTCTTCTCATAGCAACTTAGGAAGTAATCGTCTGGTTCAATCCCTGCGTTCTTCAAATTTTCCATAACTTTTTCCAACCTCTGCAATGAACGGGCTCCTTCAATCCTCCTTGTGTTCAGGTACAGAGTAAATTTCTGGAAATCCAGGAGTTTACAGGTGTCCACCGCACAGATATTCCTGATATTGCTAGCTCTATCCAACTGAGGGAAAAATACCAGGCCTGATAACTTCTCAAGGTCTTGGAGGCTCACTTGGAATTCCGTTAACTGAGGCTGGAAGCCAATGGCTTCATTGGGCACCACAAAGGCTCCCAGTGCCAGTGGTTCAGTAGACTCTGGGCTTCTGCGAGCCAGGATCACCTTATAAAGGTGTGAGGGGACCGCTACATTGTCCTCACCAATCACCTAGAAACAAAGCAGTCACATTAGCAGTGCTGATTTATACAAGCAGTTCCCAAACTTTCCCTCAAAAAATTTACTAGCTATATTTCTTACTTTTTTTTTGGTACCGGGAATCAAACTCAGGACCTTACGCTTGCCAGGCAGGTGCTTATGCAACTGAGGTATATCCCCGGCCCTTTACTAGCTGTATTTCTAAAGACACTCTTATACTGCCAGGTGTGGTGGCACACGCCTATAATCCCAGCACTTGGGAGGCTGAGGCAGGAGGATCATTTCGAGTTCAAGACCAGCCTGGGCTACAAAGTGAGCTCAAGGCCAGCCTGCACTGCATAGCGAGACCCTGTCTCAAAAAAGACAAAAAAAATAAAAGAAAATAAAAATAAAAATAAAAAAAATAAAGAAGCTCTTATAAGCTACTTTACCATATGCCAATGAATTAAAACTCAACTGCCAAAGGTAATAACTGAAAATAAAGACTCACAGAGAAGATGAGTATCTAACAGGTCAATTTTGATCACATTCTTTAAAATAACACCACCCCAAAGAGCAACAGTGACAGTCTCTGCTCTGTTTGTATGACAAAGGACAAAGGGTTACCATGAGTGAGTCCTGGTTTTAATGGACAAGAAACATTGTCATTTTGTTTTCATCTCATAATCAGAATCTCTGTTTCTATAAACACTGAAAGGTCAAAACTGCTAGCTTGGGTACTCCCCACTCTAGAAATAAAAACATGGTCCTGGTTTATAGAACTCACCAGGGATCTAAACAAACAGCTTTGGGAGAAGTCAGACACCACATCAACACTATCTCTGGTATCACCTGGACTGTGGCTCATTTTTTAAATTAAGTAAATGCAAATGCTTTTGCTCAGAGTTTTGCATACTTTTGGGCTATCAAACACAGAACTTCTGAATATGTTGTCAAACTAAACACTCTGGAAAGGCATCCACAATGAAGAATCCAGAGCCAGGGTCTGGCTGAGATGTCTAGCTGCCTATAGAGGCTGCCTGTATTAATGAGATAACATTATTATGAAACCTTTTCAAATTCCTTTCAGTAGGAAGCTGAAAGGCTTGAAGCCCTTATCTGCTGTCTAAAAAAGAAAAACTGAACATCCATTTATTTAATGGTCCCCAATAAAATGACATAATCCAACTAAACTATGCTCATCGTACTTCTGCCCCTCCCATGCCCCTCCCTGGTAAGAGCAGGTTTCCTTTCCTGATCACACAGCCCTGCCAGCTGCAGGATTTCCTGTTGGGAACCCAAAGGAGGCAGAGAAATGAGAACTACAAAGCAGATTCTTTCTGCTGTCCTCAAACTCCTACCTCTGTGGCATGATTCCTGGGAACTCCACGGCCATCTGCTGTCTGTCTCATGACAGCTTCCACTGCCCTGAGCAACTGCGGGGCTGAAAGGAAGACCCAGCCAGGAAGGGTTTCTCTAAACCAACTCTCTGAACTAACTGCTTTCATGCAGGAGGAGGTTTATGAAACTAGACAAACTACAGGCACAATATATTCAAATACTCAAAACTCCAAAAGTCATATATGCAGCTAGAAACATATGCCTACTCATTAAAGAGAACATACACTGAAGGTGAGCCATATGGAGGTGCACAAGCAGCCCGCAGATCATCCACAGAAGCTAACCCAGCAATGCAACTCAGAGGCCCTGGCCCAGCTGAAAATGCAGAAAGGAGTGTAATCTACCTGCTCTTGAGACCCTACCATTTAGAGGGAGCCAATACCCACAGCTTCCCTGTAGGCAGACTGCAGGTAGACAATACACAGCACAGATAACAGCACAAAAGGGGTCCTTGGAAGGTGGGGACCAGAACTGAGACGACAGCAACAAGGAGTGAGAGTTCACAAAGGGGGAGTCTGAACTGGGCTGCAAGGGCTCCAGGTGCCAGCTGGGGACGCAGCAGTTAAGCAAACTCTTGGCGCCACCTTGTGGGCATACCTCATCACTGCAGCACAGTTCTCAGACTGTAGTAAAGCCTTCCACATCATTCAATTCATTTCTCCTCGAGGACTCCTTGTCCAGCAATTTTCTGGGATAATTAAAGGGTCATGCCCATTTGCTGCCAACAAGAACTCCTAATTAAGATAATTAAATTCCAGCAAAAAAAATTTTTTTTGACACTTTAAGTTCCATAAGTTTACTGCACCAAAATGTACTCTCGGGTTTGTTTTTGGTGATGGGAACTGAACCCAGGTCCTTGGCCACACTGAGCACACATGCTGTACTACGGAGCTCTCTTTCAACCCATAACTACCTTGAAGAAACTTCACTAACAATGAAATTCCTACTAGGAACCACAAGGTATAATTTTTTTAGACATGACCTTAGGATATTTCAAAAAGTAAAATACTATCAGTAAAAATAAGTAGGAAAAAAAACTTTAGCTGCTGCCTCTTCTATAATTCAGTCAGCTTTGTTCTCAGGAAACAAACCCCTTTAAAATGTCTAAAGCAGGAATCAGCCCTATTTGGAAATTCAAACCTGTTTCTTTCTTGAATTTAAGACTTAAAATTCAAATTTCAAATAGTTTAGGGCTATCTTCTTTGCAGACAACTCAATCTATGTAATAAATTTTTCCCACTTTTGAGAGAATGAAGACTCTCAGAAAATGTTCTTGGACACTCACAGGCATTGAAGCAAAAGGGTGCAGCGGGCCAAAAGCTGAGAGACGTGATTGGGCACAAGCTGAAGTCAGGACCACCCAGGTCTTGTTTCTTTATTCAGCAAACCTGTTGCTGCCTACTGGGCAGAACTGATAGGACACAATGATAGGTCAGCTAAAAAGAAAGATTTCAAAATCTGCAAGACCCAGGTAAAAAGGTATTTTTGTGGTAGATGTCATTCAAAAGGCAGAATACCAACTGAAGAAAGGTTTTGTAGCAGGACAATGGAAAAACATGGCATCGAGGAAGATTAAAACAGAGGTCGAAATGGGTTTCAGGAGGAGAAATCAAATTAGGCACAAATAATGCCCAAACAAAGGCCTTCTTGGGCTTAACCTGGACAAATCTTTAGTATCAATAAATCAGCAACAACCCTTTCACATGAGATTTGGGAACAAAAATACCTTACAGAGGAGCCTTTGCTGCTGTTGGCTTACTCAAAAGCACTACACTCTTCTCGAGACTGTGACAAAAATGGTAAATCCCCAGATGACTAGAAAATACAATCTGCGTGACAGCTCTAAGCCGGCACTCGCTTGTGACCTGAAGTCAGTTTTCTCATATGCTGGCCTGAGCTTGTTTTCTTCTATTCAAGAGACACAAATAATAATTTACTTCCGTCCCCACCCCCAGAAGAGGATGGAAAGAAGCAATACCCAGGCTAAGCCCATCATTTTTAATATCACATACCGTATAGTTACTGCCCCTTCAAAGGACTAGTAAGCAGCACCTTGAGAAAAAAATAAGTTCCTGCTAGAATCAGATAGATGTATCCGGTAACATTCTCCTAGTAAGACAAAAAAGGAAATTCCAAAAATAAAACTGCTGACATACATCAAGAGACCAAGCCCGTTTACAGTTGTGCCAATCAAATGAAAGAAACTGTGGGAGTTTGGTAAATCAGGAATTCGTATTTGAGAAGGCAGAAGGGAACAAGGGGGACTCATCAGGTGGAGAAAAGTCATGAGGAGTGTTGTAACCCTCATGTCATCTGCAGCCCCAGGGGGTGCTGGTGAGGCAGCTCAAACCCTGGAAGCCAAACAAACACCATCTTCTCAGACTGTGGGCTGCCCCTGAGGGCTGGGGTAGGGGTCAGGAGATAACCAGTAATTTATTTTGCAACTAAGGCAGATATGGAAATAAACGAAAGTTTTTCCTAAATATGAAACAGGAGACTAAAAAAAAGAAGTACCCTTTTATACACATCACATTATGCCTGAAGATTCCTGAGGGCAAGTTTTCACTTTCCTCCTCCTCTAAAAGTAGTTAGAAATACGAGCAGTGCTGCTAGAGAAGGAGGATGTAGGGGCTGGGGATTTAGCTCAGCGGCATAGCGCCTGCCTGGCGAGCGCAAGGTCGTGAGTTTGATTCCTGCTACCGTAAAAAGAGAAGGAGGATGTAGACTGTTAAATACTTCTAACATTACCACCACCACCGTGTTGTAAAATCTGCAGGTCACACTCTCTCATCAGGCCATTTCTAATATTCATGCCAGAATCTTCAGGTATGTTTCACTTGTCTGGAATCAATCTCTTCTGGAAACGCACATCAGAGAAAGCACGCAGATGACCTCAGTTATAATAAAGGGGTGAGTCTGATTAGAGCTGTCAGACAACTCGCTTCTGATAAAGTCACTGCTACTCCTCTCCCCTCAGGCTCACATTTACTCAAGCCCTATGATGCTGAGATACTCTCCTACATATTCTAACGGACATTTCTGCTTGGCTCAAAGGAATCCTCCTCATGGCCCATTTTCTACTATTTCTGCACGCTAGCAAAGATTACTTGTACCTGCTCTCCATCCATACCATCTTTTACTACCTGCTGGCCTTAAGCTTTTTTACATCAAGATCACAGGAGTCCTTTTATTGTAGACTTCTGAGAACCTCATAGAATAATGCTATGAATGACTGGTGACTGTCTTAAAAGGCAGCGAAGCCCATGTCTAGATCTCACTCTTGACGCCTGCTAGCTATATTACTCAGATTTGACCCCTCCAGTGCTGTTTTCTTGTCTATGAAAAGGTTACAAAAGGTTACAAAGGCCTGAGACAGCATATACAGAGCTACTTACAGACTGCCTAGAGTACACGGCCCTTACTCAATGCCAGTTCAAGTACTTCACTTCATCTGAAGTATGAACACATACATGATTCACTGCCTGGATAGAAAATTAAATAAATACCCATTTTCATTGGGGATATTCTCCTAAAGTAAGGTTTAGAATATAGCTGTAAATAAGCAGTAAACAGGAAATGGCTACGCAACAAAACAAAACCCTTTCCAAGCTAATTGCAAGGCATTCCCTTGGAGACAGGAATTCATGATTCAAACTATTTGTTCCTTGAGAGGAACAAACTGATCTCTAGGGCTGTGCAATGCTGTTACCGCTCTCAGCAGTAGAAAAGGACATAATTTTATCTGCATGTTTTATTTTGAACTACCTACTTTTAAAAGGCCCTGCTTGCTAGAGAATAGCCTGAATTTTTATCTGAGCACTCAGAGTGTCTGTCACCAGGCAATGACCTTTCCTTCTGTTTTTGTCCTCTCCCTGTATGAATTCTGTACCTCAGTTTTTCAGCATATACACTATCTCTTCCCATCTCTTCTCCTTGCCTAGGCTTTCCTTTTCCTTAGCAAAATTCTTGGCAAATAGGAATGGGGAATAGGAACAACTCCCGAGAGACAGAAGGGGTCCTGATGGGTTGCCCTCCTCAGCAAAATTCTCCCAAGTTTATAAATGTGTACTGTGCATGAAAAGCACAGCAATCCCTTTACTGTACACTTTTGAGACTTATATATGAGTACACATACATATAAAATTTGGGCCCATTTAAAAATTTAAAATGGGAAAAATGTCAAGACAATTTGTCAATTTAAGTACTAACTGAGCATATTTTGCTTTGCTGCTAACAAATACACTAATGATTTTTAAGTTTAGAATTCTACTTGAAGTTTGACCTAAAAAATAACACCAAATCTAATAAAAGCTATATATTTTTTATTTTAAAGAGAAAAAAACAATAAAAATGATACAGAATTTCAAAACAAGATGATAGGAAATGAACAATGGTTGTTACATTGTGTATTGTTATCTTCAAAGTAGCTGTTCAGATTACCAGATATAGGCACAGAAAACTGATCAAACAATTGAACATTAACTGCTCCTTTCAATAAACCAATAGAAACCAGTAGTACTATTATCTTAGCTATAAAAGCTATGTTATTATAGGAAACTTTGTTAGTGAAAAAAGTCACTTTGATATGCTTCTGAGAAAGATGATAAACACTTTGACTCTCCAGGGATATGAATTATGGTCAGCATTCTACTTTATATATGCACACATAAAAACAACAGAGCTGTCTGCCTTCTTCATGACTAGCATCTGTACATCCTCACCTTTCTCAAAAAAAACCCAAAGGAACACAGATGATGGGGAGGAAAGACCTTCCTGACAGAGACCACTAAAGGCAAGAGAATGCACATGTACCATGCTCCTCAGGGCTTGCTCTCTTTTAAACAGCTAAAAATAAATGTGGTAAACACACATGATGAGCTAAACAGCAGAACAAACACTCCAGAGTCAACTTGCTGTCTAGATATTGGTTTCCAAATATCAACCACCACTGAGAAGAATCCAGGGATCCTTAGAGAAATGGCTGATGCTGCAGTTTGGCCAAGACGAGCCTGAAACATAGCTTTATACCAGATAATAGGAACTGGTAAAAATAAAAAAACTGATGAGGCAAAACAACACAGACGACAACTTGAAGGGGATCCCAGTGAACAAATCTAGGCAATCTGAGCATCAAGATGAATAATCACAACAAACTGATTAACAGTCACTAAATGAAACCAAGAATCCAGGCATCTACATACTGATAACAAATTAGAAGGACAAAACTCTAAGAGTTTAGGAGAAATTAGAGTTAGAAAATCAGCCTTTGTCAAGTACTATAGCAACAACTAATTCAGACAAGAATCATCAATGGATGCTCAAACTATTGGGTGAGCATCAAGCATGGTCTCAAAGTATTTCCATACATTACTTATGAATTTCAAGGGGGAAAATGGTGAAGAAATTTGGCAGTTACTGCACGCCTATAATCCTAGCACTCTGGAGGCTGTGGCAGGAGGAGTGCTGCGAAGCCAGCCTGGGCTACATAGTGAGGCCAGCCTGGACTACAGGGCAAGACCCTGTCTGAAAAAGAAAAAAAAAAACAAAAAAAAAAGAAAGAAATTTGGCTCTGGCTCAGGGGGATGCCTAGCCCTGCATGCCCTGTGCCAACTGTTCAAGTGTTCCCGGAGCTGCTGGTCCCGCGGTTCGAGTCCAAGCTTTATTCACATGGTTTCCAGCTGAAACTCACAGAGAGAGCCAGGTATTTCCCATCTACTTCCTGAAGGCACAGCAGGCAACCCAGGACTCTGCCACCATTACAGACTGAGTCTCTGCCCTCCCTGCACCTGCGGCAGACAGGAGGTCCTCACTCAGAAGCCCCAGGGACTTCTCTGGCTGGGGAGGGGCTCGCGTGTAGACCCTCCCTCCATGCGCCCTGCGCCAAGTGTGCGAGTATTCTGGGAGCTGCTGGTCCCACGGTTCGAATCCATGCTTTACATTCGCCAGGATCTTGTAGGGGGTCGAAGCCACGGGCGGTCTGTGATTTCTACCCGTCCGGCCTGCATCTGGTTCCTGTATGTGTCCTGAACTGACTGGAGACACAGAATCATGTGTTTCATAAACTGTTGACCCTGCAGTTCGTGTCTGGGTTTTGCCTGTACCCTGAACTGCCTGGAGACATAGGTCCACTGGACCGGGATTGTCACACCAGTGCAACCCGAGTCTGGGCCGTGCACGTGCCCTGAACTGCAAGGGGATGCTGGATCAGACAGTCGGCAATCAGCTCACACCAATGCCTGTGTCTGAGACCGGGGATAACTAGACACAAATCAACAACTGCCGGAAAACCCGAGACTAAGTAGTGCTTCTCAGAGGTCACTGAGGGGAAAACCTGACCAACAGGAAAACTAGACACACTAGTGGCCTTTGCTGTGCAGCTACTGAGAAGGGAAACTGAGCTTTCTGCATCTGGTAGCAAAAATGACAAAACGAAGGACTAAAACATAATCCAAGAACTCCACCCCACTCAGAACAAGTCCAGGAGACATCGAGATAGCAGAACTTGGTAAACGCATGCCTGAATTAGCTGAAATGATTGCAATGGAAGTAAAGAAACAACTCCATAAGGCCACAGAAAAGATGAGATCAGAAATAATCTCTCAGGCAAAAAATGAAATGACAATAATAATGAAGGAAATGCTCAAAAACTCTGAAGAAGAAACATAAGAAAACAGAAGAATAAAGGCAAGGGACAGAAGTGTTCAATGAAAAATATAGAAAGGACTTAGAACACATGAACCAGATTC
>NW_004955427.1:25408105-25467360 GCF_000276665.1 Chinchilla lanigera
TCGTCCTTTTATTTTTAAAATAAATAAAAAAAAGAAAGAAATTTGGCAGACACCACCTTAACCAAGTAATGAAACTTAATACCATCAATAACAGGACAAACCAACACACACACCTCTTCCTCATGTGAGACACAAGACTACCTCTGTGATGTTCTGTGAAAAACATCACCCATCATGAGGAAACTACTAACAATCCAACCTGAAGGATATACCACAGAACGGTTCTTCTGCACTCGAAAAAACATTCAGATTAAAGGAGATACAGAGATGTGACAAGGAAGCCATCAACAATCCTGGATTGGATACCAGATGAGGAAAACATCTGCAAAAAGGACATTTTGGGGGCAACTGGTAAAATTCAAATATGGACTTATACTAAGCATTATTATTACATGCTGAATTTCATGAATCTTTTAATTATTCTATGGTTATGTGAAAGAATAAAATATTCAAGAGGAATGGATCAAGATTCCTACAACCAACTCTCAAATGGTTCAGAATATAATAAAAAAGTTATGTGCACACCAAATGGGGAAGAGGAGAATAAGTGTGGCAAAATGTTTACAACAACTGAATCTAGATGAAAGAAAGAGGAAGCCTTTATTTTGTTCTTATAACACTTCTATAAATAAGGCATTATTTCCAAATAACATGTGGAAGATATCAGCTTGCTTTACAAATAACTAATAAACAAGATTAATGTGGGTTTCCAGGTCAGGAAGGCTACCTGAGCACAGGAAATGGCATTAATAAGGAACAAAACTGAACACTCACATGGAATTGCTGAGAATGACAGAAGCGCGGGTTAGTAGACTAGGAATTGCCGTGTACTTCTGGAAGATGAAAGACAAACATGATGACACTGTTAAAATTTAAAAAAAAAAAGGAAGGATCCAAAGCTCAGATTCTTTTTGTTCTTGAACCAATGTCCACGAGTCAAGAGTGTCAAAATCAAGAAGTGTGACTTAAAAATTTGCAGAATTATCGTGCAACAAAAGCCACAGCCTTGGTTCTGCCCTCAGATGAAGCTAGAGAACCTCACAGTGTACAGGAACTGCCCCCAAGATCTTGTTACACATGTAAACTCTTAAGCCCCATTACCAAGTTTTAGGGCATTTTCAGATAAGCAAGGACTCAAAGTTTACCATCTACTGACTCTTACAGAAAAAATGTTTAAGGATATACTCCACCACCATAAGAAAAAAAGAAAAACGGAGAAGAGGAGTTTCAGATAAAGTGTACCTAGCCAGGTATGGTAGCACATGCCTGTAATCCCAGCATTCAGAAGGCTGAGGCAGGAGGACTGCTGTGAGTTCCAGGCCAGCCTACGCTACATAGTGAATTCAAGGCCAATCTGGACTACAGAGGGAAACCCTGTCTCAAAAAAAAAAGATAAAGTGGACCTAAGCTAGGAACATAACAAAATGACAGGTGAACACATGAAATGACAGGTGCACTCCTGACTTAAAGCTATGGCTGAGTTTGCCAATGGTCAACCCTACTTACCCCTTGCTCCTGGAAACTCCATCCTCTCCTGCCACCGGGACACCACCCTCCCGTATCTGCCCTCCCTCCCTGAAGGTCACCCCTCTGACTCTTCCTCCTCCTGGTCTCACAGGTCCAGTGCAGCAGGGTGCAGCACTCTCACTTATCCTCAAGGAGCGTGTCACTAGCTTTAGGTACCCCTGGTGTGCTCCCCACTTTGAAGACAGTCTCTACTTCTCCCTCTCCTTCGAGATTCACACTCACATCCAGCCTACTCAACATCTCCATTTGGACAACAAGTAATGTCAAATTTGGATATTAAAACATCTCACAACCAGAAGAGAACTTCTAGTTTCCAGCCTCTGATCCTGCTCTTCTCCGATCTTCATCGCCTCAGACTGGAAAGGCAAGTGTTACCTCGACCTTCCTCTTCCCACTCCGCAGCCCACCATCATTAGTCCCTTTAGCTCTGCCTTCAAAGCACATCTTACATCAGACCATTTCTCACTAATTCTACTACCACCATCCACTGAAGTTGCCATTTTCATTTAGAGAAGTCTACCGGCCTCATACTGGTCCCCTTGGCTCTACTTATTCTGTTCCTCACAAACAGCCAGAGTGGCCTTTAAGAATGTAGCCCAGCTTAGCCACTTTCCTGATCAAAACCCCGCGAGAGCGTTGTGCTCAATACAATGCGACTTCTTCCCACCAGCCCCCTCTGGCTGCACACAGAGCAACATTGTTCAGTCTCACCCTGGCCTCTACACACACTGGGGTCCCCGGCTGGAAAACCCTTCCTCCAGCTGGCCCTTACCTCTCAGGCTCCACCCCATCTCGCCTCCCAAAGGGCCTATCCTGTCTTTCTCACCCCCACAATGATCCTTAACCATTTTGTTATTTTTCTATAGGCATCTTTTCAGATATGGCTCCTCCACAATGACGTAAGTTCCATGAGGTCATGGTTCCTCTGCCTTGTTTATCGCTGTTTTAAAAGCAACCAGAATTAAACCAACTACATAGCAAAACTTAATACTGAAAAAAATGTGTTGAACGAATAGCCAGGTGTGGTATTCATTCCAGCTATTCAGGAAGCTGAGGCAGGAGGATCACTTGAGCCTACAAGTTCAAGATCAGCCTGGGCAACATAGAAAAACCCACATCAAAAAAGGTAATTAAATAAAAGGAGAGAAGAAAATGAGCAAGAGAAGGAGGAAAAGAGATAAGAGCAGAATAGAAAGTCAGAAGGCCCCAAGAATGATGTCTTATATCTTGAAAAACAACTGGTTTACCTTTATGAAAGACTATGATGGTAAGGATGATCTGAATTATGTGAATTAGAAAGTAAAAGCATATTATTACATTTTTAAATATAATAATTACACCACCACCTTTACTTTCTATGTCCTAGTTTTTCCCATTGTTTGTTATAGTACTGATCTGCACTGGTACAGACTTAATAATACAGAATTATATCCATTTCTTTGCAAGCCCAAACACACTACTTACACACTCATAATACTACTATGCTGGTTTTATTTTTTCAATGGATTCAGGATTACAAACTCAAGAATCAACAAGGGCTAGACTGGATGTAAATACATGAATGGGCTGGGCGAGCACTAAGTTGAAGATTGTACACTCAACATAAAAGGTTGATACTGCCAGGCACAGCAGCACCAATCCCAGCATTCAGGAGGCAGAGGCAGGAGGATCATAGCCTGGACTACATAGTGAGCTCAAGGCCAGCCTGAACTACATAGCAAGACTGTCTCAAAAGAAAAAAAAAGAAAAAAAAGGCTGATACTCTCATCTAACAAACTGATGCTTATGAGAATATATGCCAAGTGTTATCAATCCATCTAATGTTTTTAAGAGAACTTAAAATCTAGAGTCATGTGAGCACAATCTCCCAATTATTAAACATTACCAACCAATTCAAAATAACACGCTGCATGAGTCAAATGAAATAATACCTCTATGACTGGATGCTGCATGGGTGGATTCAGTTTACAAACTGCTACAGGCAAAGTTCAGAATAAACTGTAGTTGGCAAATATAAATGGTATAAACTTTGACACTATATAAATGACAGATTAAGAAGTAAACACTTAAATATATTACATAGGGTAAATAGTGTAAAATTTGCCATAAGAAAAAATAAAACTAAACATGTAACTGGCAGAGACTGGAGCAGCACAAGAAATGAAATAAATCAGTTTGGAGATTCCTCACAAAACTAGGGTTGGAAGTCCCACTTAACCCAGTTATTCCCCCTTCTGGGTATTTTCCCAGAAGAATTAAAGACATCATACCACAGCGATATATGTGCACCCATGTTTATAGCAGTTATAATTTGTTATAACTAAATCTTGGAAACAACCCAAATGCCCATCCACTGAGGAATGGATAAAAAGATGTGGTATTTTTATACAATGGAGTACTACTCAGCTATTAAAAAAGATTAACTCGAGGCTTTTGTAGGTAAATGGATGCAACTAGAGACCATACTCATAAGTGAAATAAATCGGAACCACATGTGTAAACATCATATTGTCTCCCTGGTGTAGGAACCGGAAAGAATAGGTAAAACTCAAAACATACAATAGATGATAGGGAGGGGAAAGAAATTGCTCAAAGGAAGGAATGACTGGGATGAGGGAAAGAAAAAAGAAAGAAGGCAGGCAATACATATATGGATAGTTGGGATAACTGTACTGATGTCTGATGGTGCACTGAAAGGAATAGTTAATGCTTAAAATTTTTTATGTTCTGACCAATTTTGCATGCTTATATCTGGTAATCCGAGCAACTGATTTGAAGACAATAATATGCAATGGAACTACCATGGTGAATTCCTACCATCTTGTCCAGTGAAACTCTGTCTGAAATTTTCATTATCTCTAATGTTTTAGGTAAAAATTATTATTTTATTCTCTATAATGGTTTGAACAATCTTCCATTCTTACATCTGGTAATCTGAGCAACGTAGTTAAAGATAACAATATGTAATACAACAACCACTGTTAATTCATGTCATTCTGTCTTGCAATCCTATTATCACTTTTAATGTTCTTGCTTTGTTTTATGTTTATGATGTTGGTATGCTGCTATTTTTTTTTTCTTTTACTATCTTTAAAATAAAAAAATTAAAATAATGTCCACAGTCCTATATCAAAGAATTTCAAATAATATCTGTAAGATTAACTACAGTTTGAACCAGATTATAAAAGGATATTAATTTGACATGTCATCTCTTACCAAAGCCTAAGATAGGGCACTGAAATTAGTAAAGAAGTTCTAAAAAGGGCTCCACCAGTGGCAGGCCACCAGAAAAACTTCTATTCCCTTACCTGGAATGACCAGGTGGTGGTTGTTAAAAAGACATATTTTAGATGAGTCAGGAGACACAGGCTATAATTCCAGCACTCTGGGAGGCTGAAGCAGAAGGATCACAAAGCCTGGGTGACTTAGGTGCCCTATTACTCATAAAACTTCAGGTCAGTAGTTTTAGCATCATTGATTTCTGCCTGAATCATCTGTTACTATGATAACTGCAAAGCAATTTTCAAAACTCTGGTTTCATTCTTGCAAATTTACTATTTGACACTCTACAGTAAGCATAATTTCTCCCTACACCCCATGTATATACTTACTAATACAGATTGCTAATTCTATAGATTTACAACTCACTTTATTTTGTTACTCTAACTGTCCCATGTATGGTAAATGGGTGCTCCTTCAAGCTGACTTCTAAGTTCCTCTAACAGGTCTGGATCAACCATCTGAATACTCCCTCACTTTCTGGCAGATGTTCCATTTTGTGCTCTCCTTGTGCCAACCCTAGAGTCAGCCATTTCTCTAAAGTGCTGAATCCTCTCAGCAAGAGATTAAAAGATTATGCGGGGGGAGAGCGGGTGCTGAAGATCAAACCCAGGTTCTCATGCTTGCTAGGCAAGGCCTCTAACCCTGAGCTATGGCAACAGGCCTTTTAAATTAAATTATATTTTATTTTGTTTATAAGACAGGGTTTTGCTATGTAGCCCAGGCTGGCATCGAACGCGAAGTGATCTTCTTGCCTCAGACTCCAGAGTGTTGGGATTACAGGTGTGTGCCACCATGCCTGGCATAAATTTTATTTTTGAGGAAGGATCTTGCTGAATTGGCCATGCTGGCCTTCAGCTTGTGATCTTCCTGGCTCAGTTTCCCAAGTAGCTAGGATTACAGGCTTGTGCCACCACATCCATCAGGAGGTAGTTTTTTAGAAATCAAAATGTGGCCTCAAGATATGCTCATTAATAACAGTGTATCACTACTTCTAAGCCCTCTCAACAGAAAGAACTTGAAGATATATTTTTGTAAGTTGTATCTTTAAAAATTCTATCCAATATAAGAGAAACATTTTCTACTATTACTATTCTATTATTTAATAATATTCTATTATTAAATAATACATTTCCTACTATTATTATTCTTTTATTATTCTATTCTATTATTTTACAGCACAGTTAAGAGAAACATCCACACAAAAACTGTAGTGAAATGTTCTCAACTATTGCATAATTTTTCCTTCTAGGTTTTGTATGAAATTTCCTTCCACATAGTAAACTAGTCATCTTAATCTTTCAATTTTATTAAGACAAAACACATAGAAAACTGTAATTTTTTCATTTCATGTTTACAAGTCAAAGAAACTTCTCCAGTAACAAGAGTATAGGATTTAACAAAGCCCCAGGATAATTAACATTTGAAACAAGACAATATAGACAGCCATTTTTTCTTCTAAGATTATTTTTAAAATGCTGAAATTAAATTAACAAGTTAACCAGAGGAGAGAAATCCATGAAAGGGGAACTAAAATGGATTACTTTAAAAATACTAATTCCTCTGCCGCCTTCATACCTATGAATAATTCCCGGAGGGTATGACAGTCCTTAAAAAACCTTTCATGCTGGATGTGGTGGTGCACACCTGTAATCCCAGTACTCCGGAGGCTAAAGCAGGAGGATCATTGTGAGTTCAAGACCAGCCTGGGCTCCAAAGTGAGTTCAAGATCAGCCTGAAATGCATAGTGAGACCCTGTCTCAAAAAGACAAAAAAAAAAAAACTTTTCTACCACTTCCACCCAGCAAATAGAGGTACTTAGATTAATAATTGCTCATGAGAAAAAAGAAGTGGGATATTCATCAAGACCTACACAAATGCCTGGGATAAGTACACATCGTGGCCCATCTGGTCCAGACAGGCTGAATGTAAATCAAGTAGGATGGTACACTCCAAAGTCTGTGTGTCTTCCTAAGTCTGTTCCTCAGGTTATACACTTATATCACAGACTTTCTTCAGTAATCCTTTAACCCTAACCTGTATTTATCAAGTATCCGTTTATTCCCTCCAAATATACCTCCTCCCTGACTTTCCCACCAAGTCCCGCAATCCCTCTTTTACTTACTCTGGTTCCTCTTCTGCAATCCACCTTGTCCTCTACCCCATGAAGACCTCACTGTATAGGGCACTTTTAGAGCTTTCAATGATAATAAACAGCCCATTGCACCACAGGTGCCATAGGTTTGCCACCAGTGGTGTGTCACTTCAGCCACCACCTTGGTGACAGCCAGTGTTCCACTTCTCTAGTAAACACCTGCCCTTCAGGTGTGCTCCTTTGTAAGCTGGCTAAGAATTTTCTACCATCAGATGCTTTCACACCACTAAGTATGCCCTTCTGCACCTTTAATCTCTCTTTCCTTCAGTCTATAAAGCTGCTCAAGCATCTTGCTTGTAAAAAGCAACTTCATCTTTTAAAAATTCAAGTTTCTCAAGGAAAAGCTTTTTTACTTGTTGTAGTCAGGGGTTGCAACACCATAGATTTAAGATAGGAAACATAATTTTTAAGATTATTTTATAATATTTATCCAAAAAGTCAAACGCAGAAGAGGAGGTGATCTGTCCACAGAGTACAGACCCAAAGAATCCAACTGAGGGCCTGGATCCCATGGCAATGTCCTACATAAGTCCAGCTGAAGATCTACAACCCATGGAAATGTCCTCCAAACTCCAAATGGAGGACATGAGCCAACAACAATGTCTCATGCAAATCTGTATCAAGGATCTGCACTGGGAAGGCCCAAAGGTCAGTGATGGAAGCTGGAAAGTCTGCACCAGCAGGATAAAGGATCTGTGCCAGCCTGAGGGATCTGTACTGGAGCCAGGAAGAGATGCTCAAGGTAAGGACCAGCACTCCCCTGAAAAGAATCGCAGCCATCCTCAGTGACAGTGAGGACCTGAGCTCCTCCCAACAGTGAGAACAGCTGAATTCATATCAGGAAAACCAGCATGACAAGCTTCTCCAGGGGAATCAACAGCACAACCTCTTCCCCTCCAGTTCTTTTCATGCTGCTGACAACAATCCACAGGTAGGCCTTTCACACCCAGCACCATGCTGACTCAGTTTATTTTTTTATTTTTTTATTTTTTTGTTTTTTTTGGGTTTTTTTCTGGTACTGGGAATCAAACTCACAACCTCGTGCTTGCCAGGCAGGCACTGTGCCGCTGAATTAAATCCCCAACCCCCTCATTCAGTTTAGCTGGGTGTTACAAGTTGACCATTAGTTAATCCACCACACTTCCCATTTATTAAACTCACTGCAGTCCAGCTGTTTCCCTCCTTCCTCTCCCAAAATGGTTAGTCTCTCCTGCACTCCCCTACTCTTCCTCATGACAAAAGTCTGAGTTCTGCTCTTTACCTCTCCTCATATGGACTACTACAGTAATGTCCTCACTCATTTTATCTCTAATCTCTTCACTGATGCCCCTTTTCTCATCTACCCATCTGCACACACAACCAGAATACTTTGTAAAAGCCAAAACAAATCACATTTCACCATGCTTAAAGCAAAACTATGGCTTCACAGTGCCTTCACCCTAGAATACTAAGTCATCTATGATCTGGCCCTGTCCTGCCTGCTATACAGGTCCTTCTCATGAGCCAGCCTTCCTTTCTTGTACCATGAGCTCCAGTCTCTATGAATGACACATAAACCCTACAACCAAGCTGTTGACCACAAATGTCCTGGCCATACTATTCCATCTTCTGGAACTGCATGTTCCCTCCTGACTCAGTTTACTCTTTACTTACCTATTAAGATCTAGCTCAAATATTTCCTCCTTCATTCAGCCTTCCAACTCACACAAGTAGTTTCTCAGTCCTTTTCATCTACACATTAATCTCAACTACAAAGCATTACACTTTAATGTAGTTTATTGCTAACGTGCGTGGCCCCCGTCAAATTGTGAGCTCAGTGGCTACTTTTTACCCATCACTCTGTGCTTGTAACACCAATAGATGCCCAATAAATACTGTTGAATAAGTGAAATTAGAAAGGAGAACACAGAATGAGATTATAGTTTCATACAAGTAACATACGCCTGAATGTTACAAGTCCCTACCTGATAAGTAACTGTCTTCTTTCCATCATTTTTAGTCTGAGGTAAGGTCAAAGGTCCAGATACTATCCAAACATCTTCAAACCTCTCTGTCAGTTCACGACAGTACATTTCTATTCTGCAAAAAAAAAATCCAAAAGTGTGTAATATTGTCACAGGCAGGCATGAAAAAAAAAGCAGCAAGCCGTCGCAGTCCCTAGGAAAGATATCAAGAATACTGCATTTGTGAAATTAACTTAAATAAATAAGAACACACAAAACATAAACGGAGATACAATAATTTCCCCCAAGTTTTACTAAAAAATAATTAAAACTCACACAACATAGCTATCTACATTTTTCTCTGTGTACACTTGATATGCATTTTAGAAGTAAAATTCTGTGAAAGCATTTTTCAGGGCTGCAGGTATGGCTCTCTGAAGCAGCACAGAGCCTGCATGCCCAAGGCCCAGGGTATGATCTCAGAGCCCCCTATCCCCACCACACAGCCTATGCCATAGTTTGTGAATAAATATTTTTCAAGAATTATGTCATTCCATCAACCTAATAAAATCATCCCCACTACAGGACAACAGAGTTTATTTTAACATTTCCTATACAATGCAGCATTATGTTAATTCTAAGAATGAATTTAAAGGAATAAATTACTGAATAAATACTTTAATGACTTGATTATATATAAAACTTATACTAAATATTTTTAATAGGATTATATAAATTCTCTCTAGGTTCTAAAACGTGACATAATAGTTTTACAACAATCTTTACAACACTGGAATTTATCATTTTAAAACTTTTTTTATCAAATTTACCAGATTAAAATGGCAAGTCATTTTATGTGCATTTTTTTCCACTTGACCTTAGCCAAAAGGCCAAGAAGCAATATACGCATTTTCTTACAGTGTAGCTGGAAGAGCTCTCCCAATGAGATAATACTTACCACTCCTCAGTTTTTTATCTAAAATGTAGTATCAAATTATCTTACAATATATATGCCCAATACATACTATTTTACAAGGTAAAATTTTCCTTCCATAAATTCGTCTCTTAAGAAAAAAAAGTTAAATGTTCCTACAGGTATGCAATCCCCAAATCCAGAATACGGAAAGGAAACTCTAAAGGGAAAATATCCCAAATCTTCAAAAAATAATTTGCAATAAAAGAAAGAATAAAAAACCTACAAATTAATTAAAATGAACTAAAGAAATGTATCAACCAATCTAGGTATACATAGACCACATGTGAATCCTAATTTAAACCAACCAACCAAAAAATATCCAAGAGTAATCAGAGGAGCATGAGTACTGAAAACCAGTAAGAAGGAATTACTACCCTTCAGTTTAGGGGCAAGAGTAGTTCAGCAGACCACATTTTATAAAATCCTTGTGAACAGGAAGGGGACTGAAAGATGGAAAGGGGCAGGGGATGAAAAGAACTGAGCTGTGTTATGCACACGCACCAACTCCCCACAAGGACCGTGACCACTCTGTGCTACAAACATGGACTAGTAAAAAATAAAACTTGAAAAAATCCTTTGTTTTCTAGAACTATATGGAAATATTTATTAATAAAACAATGTAGGAGCAACCTGAGTGGAGAAAATGAGGGCATGTAGATGGAACAACTGTGGCCATGACTGACAACCACTGTTAGTGCAGGATGATGCTCTCTTAATCATTTTAAACCATAAAGTACTCTATGAGGAAAACACAATAACCTAAAAAACCTCCATCAGTGCTAGTTTTAGATGCTTAAGAGACCACCTGACAGGCTTATTAACAGTTTAAGGAAAATACAGGTCCGGATGACTTCTGTTTTTCCTTTTGAAACAGGGTCTCACTGTGCAGTTCAACCTGGCCTGAACTGTGTAGCCCAGGCTAGCCTAGAACTTTCCAGAGATCCTCCTGGTTCAGCCTCCTAGTGTAGGATTATAGGCATAAACCACCATACCCAACTCAGATGATTTTATAGTTAGGTTTTATTAAAAACTATCTAAAGGAGCTGGGCATGGCACCACATGTCCTTAATCCCATCACTCTGGGAGACTTAAACAGGAGGATTGCAAGTTTGTGCCCAGAATGGACAACTTAACAACTTAGTGAGACCCTTTCTCAAAAAATGATTTTTTATAAAGGACTAGGGATGTAACTTAGTGCAAAGGTTCAATCCCCAGGACCACTTTAAAAAAAACAAAAACAAAAAAAAAACCCTAGTTAATGGTTACACTGAACTGTACCAGCACTTTTTCTTAACAGCTCAGGAACACCAGAATATAACAAAACTGCCAGGTGTGGTGGCACGTGCCTGTAATCCCAGCACTCCGGAGGCTGAGGAAAGGGGATCATTGAGAATTTGAGACCAGTCTGGGCTACAAAGTGAATTCAAGGCCAGCCTGTACTTCATAGTGAGACCCTGTCTCCTAAAAAGACAAAAAAAAAAAAAAAAAAAGATATTACTGCCTCAGTTATTAACAGAATTATTAACTTGAGTAGTTTCTTTCAAAACTTCACTTTTGAACAGTAGCAAACACATTAAAAAAACAAAACAAAACAAAACAAACACCAGGCTATATTTTGAAGTCTGCTCTCCCACAGATTATACTCCCAAAATACAGCAAAGAAAATAACCCAAAGTACTGGCTTAGCATCAGTAAGGTTAGCATCTCAAGAGCAAAGACACAGCCAGCTGATAAACACTAATACATTCTCCTGTCACACAATCATCTTCCACAGAATGTATTTTTAAAACTCTCACAGCTTACCTGTTCCAATATCCAGAATTATTATCAAAATTCTGAGGCACAATATTAGAAAGGTAAAAAGTTTCAGCCATGGCTTTCTGTGAAAATCAATAAATAAAAACAGTGACTTACACTGAAATGTTCTCCCTTTAAGATATTTTACAAAATGAACAGAAAGAAAACCAGTTTCTTATTCACACATTATTTCTAGGCAATTAGTGACTACAGTGCTTATTTGGATAAATGAAAGCTACAGGTACTCTGGGAGAGAAAGACTTATTATCCAAGTAAGGACTTCAGTGTGCTAATTTGGCTTATCATTTATAAAATCCAAATCTATAATGTAAACTCTAAGAACTAAAAGCTTCCAATGTAAAGCTTAGTAGCAAATTCTGGTTTTAAGCCTCGGGCAGAGAATTTCTTAATATAGTTAACCTTCAGGAATGTTAGGAGGTACAGTACAAGCTCACTAGTTCAAAAGTAGAAGAGAAAAAGTATTCTATACAATCTAGGAAGCTTAACTGATGCCTGGGTCCATCTCCAAGAGTTTCTGCATGGGGATTTTTGCACAATTCCCCAGGTGATCAGAATGAGTACCCACAGATGAGAACCACTATCTTGATGATGACAAGCATCAAGCAGAGTTCACATAGTAAGCAGGTGTGGTGGCACATGCCTATAATCCCAGCACTAAGGATCCCTGGGAGCTCAAGGCCAGCCTGGGCTACATAGTGAGTATGCATACATATGTAAAGTAAATGTACCATACATGACTGCCATATTATCTTTCCAACTTTTCTACAGGTCCAAAACTTTTCAACATAAAAATAAATGAGTTGGGGCTTAGGGCACAGCTCACTGGTAGAGAATCTGTCTAGCGGTGTATGAGGCACTGGGTTCAACCTCCAGACAACAGGAAAATAAATAGTAAAAATAATGATAATTTAAAAGATGAATAGCTTCACTCCCTGTGGCTTTCTGTTGCTGTTATTGCTGTTTCTGACTGTTTTCTGAGATAGGGTTTGGCTATGTAGCCCAGATGACCCTTGAACTTTCAATGATCCTCCTGCCTCAGTCTCCCAAGTGCTGAGATTACAGGCATGAGCCACCAGGCTCAGCTTCCCAGTAGCTTTTTATTTCCTTTATGTAACATTTGGTTTTCCTCATTCAACCTGTTTAAAAATGATTCAGGTCAAGTGTGGTACATGCCTATAATCCCAACACTCAGTAGGCTGAGGCAGGAGGATCACTGCAAGTTTGACGCCTGCCTACATACACAGTGAGCTCAAGGCCAGCCTGAACTACATAGCAACATCCTATTTGAAAAAACAACAAAAAAGTAAAAATTAAAAATAAAAATGACTCAGCATCTGACAAGAAAAGGACAGTGAAAGAGAAGTCAGAAGTAAAAAGGAAACAAAGAATGGAAATTCTTAAACCTTTAAGATTTGGCTCCTAGATTTGTAATCTCCAGGCCCCTCAGATATATGGATGATATAACAACCTCCAAATGATACTGGGGAAATATTATAATTCCTAACCTGCTAGATGTCCAATATGCCCTTAGCACACAAACATCAGCCCCCTCCTCCTACCCCTCCCCAAATATGCCTACACTTGAAAATTTATTGTTTCCTGCTGGAGCCATGTGTCCTCGTGACCAGCCGCTTCCAATATAGTCCTCATTGAAGGCACTGAATGTTGGAGAGATACTGGGATCAGGCTTGAACTTACAGTGTTTTCTGTCTGCATCACCTGAAGAAAACACACAAAATGAGAAAGTTATCAGTGGACAGATAACCCTCCAAGTTCTCTAGGCAAGGCAAGCTGGCTGCTACTGACTGGTATCTCTTCAAGCAGCTTGAATTCGGGATTCTATGGCTCAAGTTTCTGGCATAGTTCAGATACTTCGTCTGAATTTAGAAAGCACTGGTCTAGGAAAGAATGCTTTTCATACTGTGAAGCAGTCTCATATAATTTTCATTCTGGCCTTTCCAATTAAAGACACACTACTCTGGATATATTTATGTAAAACAATGATCAAATGGCTATGCTATTTTAAACCTTAGTTACTAAATAATTTTTCAAAAGGACACCCATGTATTGTGTTCTTTACAATTATATTCTGACAAATTTTATGTACTGAAATAATGGATAAATATAGACTCACAACAATTTGTTCTGGGTAGGCACAGCCTAGGGGACAGATGTCTCTGACATCCTGCTTAATGCCTCTTAAACCGTAACAAAACAAACATTTAAGCTATGAGCTCCAGCCAGCATCACATGGGAAAAAAGAAATTTCAATTTTTACTCTTTTTGCTACCTCCAGAATGATTGGTTTGCCTTAAAGGACATCAGCAAATCCCAACCCTCTATTTCCACTGTCATAAAGTCCGAACTTGCTAAACTACAGAAACTATGAGGACAAACAGAATATGCTTAGACTACTACTCCTGTATTGGCCAGGAACAGTAGTATATGTCTGTAATCTCAGCACTCTGAGAGGCTGAGGCAGGAGGAAAATGATTTCTAGCCCAGCCTGGGCAATTTAGGGACTCAGCAGGACCCTTGTCTCTAAAAAAGGAAAAAGCTAAAAGAATGAGCTAGCGGGGGCTGGGGATTTAGCTCAGCGGCAAAGCGCCTGCCTGGCAAGCGCAAGGTTGTGAGTTCGGTTCCCGGTACCGGAGAAAAACCAAAAAAAAAAAGAATGGGCTAGGGGTGTAGCTCAGCGCAAATGTACTGGGTTCAACCACCAGGAATTGGGGGTGGGGGGTAACTGACTCCCAGTACTGAAAAAAAAAATGTAAAATGTAAACCTATGAAGTTCTGCTTCCAATGTAATTTCACTGAGCCAAGAGAATTTAGTTATCAGAGCCAAAGTCCACAGCAAAGTATCTAATACCTACTATTTTAGAAACACTTTATAAAGAAAAAAATAACTGGTACCACTGAAGGATTATTGAAAGAAACTGCTTAGTGTCATTAACTTTGTAATCGCGTCCTGTATACCGAGTTATCTGTGCCTGGTGCTCACTGCCCTTGAAACTCACTTGTGAGGATTTTCAAAAGCCTAAGGTGCCATTCTTGGGAAAAGAAGTAAATCTGCTTTCATCAGGTGTTGAGCAGCATCATCGCCAGAGGACTACATTCACCCACAACGGAGTATGGCTCTCAGACCCACAGCACTGCATGGATCTGGGATAGAGTCCGCATGCTAGCCACTCTGGGCCTCGGTGTCTCCGGAACATGCTTTTGATTTTCATTTTGAGGCCTCGCTGCTTGTACCAAGATGACTTTCCCTGCACATCTTCAGTGTGCAAGTAATAAGTTCCAATTCACTCTGCCCCTGGAGACACTCTTCTTGGGTTCCAGGTTAGTGTGGAGAGGGTCCACTACAGGACAACCTACTTGGGGTCCTTTCTCCCCCTATCAGGCTGCAGAATCAGACAAACTGCCAGAAGTGGCTTTACCACTCTGGCTTTACCCCAAATATGGCCTTGACAATTGTTCCCTATACTGTTGGCTCTTTGCCAAGTGGTTTTTTAAAAATAATTTTTATAAACTGCTCATAACATTTATTACTTTCAGTAGCAGTTAGTCTGAATAACTTCACCTGTCATTACTGAGTAAGGAAAATCTTCATATCAAAGTAAAGTAACACCCAGTATATTGCTTTGTATTTCCTATAAAACTGATTTGCTCTATTTTACCACCTCAAAAGTATACAACTCATGGCATTTACAACATATAACACCACTTTTCTTACATGCTTCTCAAACTGTTCATTTAATAGCAACATAAAATTACTAAAGTTGAAATTCCTTTTACCTTGGGAAAATTTCTCTTTTTTAAGAAAGTTCTCAAATTTGAGAAATCAATGAGTTTCTCTTGATGTAAATTTATAATCAACTTTCATTTCCACGATAAAGTCTTCAGTTACATCAGAGTGCCTCTACCGACAAGTACACTCCCAGCTTCCTGCTACACTGTTGTGTGCCATACACCAGTACACACCCATTTTAGTATTCATAGACTTAGCACACATTTTAAAGCAAAGCAGAAGTACATGGACCACAAAGCAAATTCAAAGGCAAATAACAAAATGGCAATAAAACAACTATGATAAAAGGTAAAATCCTTAATAATAACAGAGGTCATACAAATCAACTCAAAAAAAGATTATCCTAACTGAAAATGGATAAAGAATAATTTACAAAGAAAAAATAATCCACAAAATGTTACCACTCATTAATAATCAATAAGTACTAGTAAAATCAAAAATTTGGCAAAGCTTAATACTACTCAGCACAGACATGGGTGAAAAGTAGGACAAACAGTGATGGTGGAATGTAAACTGGAAAAATTTACCTAGAAACCAATCTGAACCTAATTACCAAAATGTGGTCATCTTAATTAAAGGGATATTCTGATGCAAGTATACATGAACAGATTTATGTACCTGCCTAACCTTCCAGCATCATTTCATCACATTTGCCCTGCTCCAGTTAGTTTACAGCCTTCTTTTAGTTTCCCAAAGGCACAAACTCTTTCCCACTTTGGGGTCTTCAAAGATACAACTTCTTTCTGCCAAGAATGCTCCTTACCATATACCACAGCCCATCCAATGCATATCAAGGTAACCACCATCCACCCCTTAATCTATTTTCTCGGAGAAGCCGCACTAATCAAAGTCATGTTCTCCTATTGTAATTTCACTGGTTCTTTACAGTTGCTTAATTATATCAACTTGTACCTGTTTCCTTTAGAAGAGCTGCAATCAATTATATGTTCATGATTATTTTTTGCTGTCAACCTACTACACCGGCTCAAAGTGTCATGGGGTAAGAGACCATTTACTCTGGTCACAGCGATATTCCCAAGGTTTAGCATGGTGCCAGACTCATAACAGGCATTAAAAACATTTGTTGACATAAAAACTGAACGATGTTCATTGTAGTACTATTGACGACAGAGCCTCCCAACTCATGTCAAGATGAAGATCCTCTCAGGCCTGCGACAGCTAGGAAGGGCCAAGCAGGGTCCATTTAATCAATGAGCCATACCAATATCCTTTCCTACATACAGTGTGAGAAAGGTAGAAAATGTTATCGATAATCCTCTTGAAGCATCTTTCAAGAATACCATTACTTTAATCTTCTTTTAACCACCTACCCACGATCTTGCTTTTGGATATATGCTCAAGAACCCATCTAGGCAGCCGCTTTGCCTGATCATAAGACAAGGCATGATTAGTGTAACACCTAGTCTCTGTGCCAGTTAAAGGAAATCCAAATTGTTCCAAGATAGCCTTTTCTTCAGATCCTAAAATGAAAAAAGAAAGGAAAAAGACAAAAACAAGATACAATTAGTGACTCATTAAAAGTAAATGATTATAAGCAAAGGGTGAGACTTATAAAGAGCCAGCTCAAAAGTCTAATCAAACAAAAGATTTCTTTTGCAATTATTAATTTTTTATTATTTAATGTATTCATTTATTATTAAGTAAAAAAAAAAAAGTCTGGAAAAGTACTGGTTTTGCCTGTAGTTGGCAGTATAGTTACATCATGAAAAAGTGCAGCCATCGAATTTTTTAAAAAAGAACTGGCTGAGGGTGTAACTCAGTAAGTGCAAGTGCATGAGACCCTAGGTTCAATCCCCAGCCCCAAAAATAAATAAGGATCTGATCTTGCCAGGTGTGGTGGCCCAATTGTAATCCCAGCACTCTTGGGAGGCTGAGGCAGGATAATTTCAAATTCAAGCCCAGCCTGGGCAATTTAGTAAGGTCCTGTCTCAAAATCTTAAAAGTGAAATTAAAAGGACCGGGGATTTGTTTGATATGTCAACCTACTACACCAGCTCAAAGTGTCATGGGGTACAAACACCCTGGACTCAAAACCCAGTACGGAAAAAAAAATAATAATAAATGATACATAAACAAGGATTTAATCTTAATCTCTCCGCTCCCTCCCCCAAACCTATACAAAACCAGCACTCACAGTAAAAACATCATTAGTGAACGTTAGGCACTGATATGACTGACCGGATGAAAAAGAACCTACATACTTATGGTTTAAGACTGACTGCAGGGACAAACGCGGTCTTGCTTTAAGTTTTTCAAAAGATCATCATTCGCGGACCTCCTCAAAGCTCTGGCATTGAAGCACTGAGATGTGCGCTGCAGCAAAACAGTAAAAGCGACACTGTTGGCTGGGCCTGGCGGCGCTCGCCGGTAATCCTCTGCAGACTGAGGCAGGAGGATCACTACAAGTTCAAAACCAGCCTGGGTTACATACAGTTCAAGGCCATTCTGAACTATGTAGCAAAACTCTGTCTCAAAAAATAAAAACAAAAACAAAGCGGTGCCGTTTTTCCCGGCAGGAGAAACCAGGCGCACACGTAAGAGCAGGGCAGCTCCCGGGTAATCCTCTCGGGATGCCTCTTCCAGTTCGCAACCCCTACAGCAGCGCTCCGGTTAGAGCAGGTAAATTAGCTCATCCAGGAAACGTGCGTGTGCTCACTTCGGCGGTCAAAGACAAGCGCTCCCGGGCTGGGCATTTAGCTCAGCGGCAAAAGCGCCTGCCTGGCAAGCGCAAGGTCGTGAGTTCGGTTCCCGGTACCGGAGAAAAAAAAAAAAAAAGACAAGCGCTCCCGCCCCGTCACCCGCGGCTTCACACACTCCGAGGAGGGGCTGGCAGGATTCCTCCTTGGAACGAGGACGCTCCTCTGCCAACACTGCGCGCTTGCCGCTCCTTCGTGCACGCTCACCGAACGCCCGTCCGCACCAGCGCTGGCTGGCTCCGGGCGGCTCCGGCACCGTCTGGGAGGGACGGGGCGAACCGCATCGCGGAGGACGCTGGCAGCAGCAGCACTCCGGGGGCGGGCTGCGCGGTGCAGGGCCCCAGCGGCCCAAACACTTACCGTCCAGCCCCCTGGCTGTCCACGTTGCCTCCGCGTCCCGTCTCCGGAAGAACTGCAGGGCCATCAGCCCCGTTCCCGCTGCGCCCACTGCAGCTCCGGCCACAAAGCCATTCAGAAATCGCCGGGAGCCTCTGAGGCGGGAAGCAAAACTCTTGGCAGCCATCGCTCTCGAAGAACCGCACTTCTACCACTGCGCATGCGCGCTCCGAGTTTGACGCTTCAAAGCCAATCTCCACCTTGGGTCCCTGACACGCATGCGCAACCTGAAGCGTAGCCGGTGGCACCTAGTCCCTCCCGCGCCTTACAGGCCTAACGCGGCACCCTAGCGACAAACCTGTAGGAGCAGGCGCCCCCGCATCCACAGCCGGTCCACTAGGCCAGGAGATGGTGGGAGTATGACTTCTTGAGGGGCAGTGGTGTGCACATACTGTCCTGAGATCATTTAGTAGGTGAGTAAACATTGCTGTGTGGTCCACCAAGGCCCCCTGAGCATATTCCAAGTCAGATCCGACTTCAAAATATGTGCGGTACTGGGATTCAACCCGCTCACGCTGTTATATACGAATATGCCTACCCATTTTAAAAATATTTTTGTACGTTTATCTTTTCTTTCAGCCACTTACTAATCTTTTCTTTCAGCCACTTACTAAATGTCCTTATTAAGGCTAATAGGTTTTTTACCATTATATCAGCAAAAACGGTAATTTATTTTCCAGTATCCATACTGATTTAGTATTACCTTCACCTAATCTTCAAAGCAGTTGTTTCCTGTTTCAAACTTTAGAATAGCTTTAATACTTATGATAAAATGTTTATTTCATGGTCTACCATACTGAAATCATTTTTCTTTAAACTGTTATCTCAGTATACTGATATATTTTTAAAATCTTTACTTTGAAATTTTATTTTTTATTCACGTATTGTTGCTACCAGGGATTGAACTCAGGACTTTGTGCTTGCCGAGCAAGCCGCTGTGCCGCTGAGCTATATCCCTGGTCTACTTTGAAAATTTTAGACTTTCAGAGAGTTGCAAATTCCTCAGATTTTCCAAATGTCTACTTTTATCATTCTGTGTATATATGTATATGTATGTTTCCTAAAATATCTGTAAATTCTTTGCCTTTAACCTCTTAGTATTTATATTTACTAGAAATAAGGGTATTCTCCTCATTAATCATAGTGTGACCTCACCAACTTTATTTACTGTGGCACCAGATCTGGCACCATGCAACTTCTGCAGCTGATCATGCAAGCAAACATTTTGAATTAAGGAAGCCACAAGAGCATAACTAAAGACACTCACGAAAGAAGACTCTCAGAACTGCTTCAGAGAGTGGCAAGAACAATGGGTTTGTGTTTGAAGTAGGGGGATGTTGTGGTTTGTGTCTGATGTCCCCCTAAAGCCTCATGCAGTCATAGGGGAAGGGCTTTTCGAAGGCAGCTAAATCTGGAGTTTGTGATTGGTTCATTGTCTGGTGCTGGGATTGTGGGTGTGAGTGCTACCCCGACCCTAGGGCAGGTAGTCTGCACACAATATATAAGGGAAGAAAAAAAGTCTTCCTCGCTCTTTTGCTCTTGTTGCCTTTGCTGCGTTCCACCTCCATTAACTGTCACCCCTGTGCTATGTGCCACACTGCCTTGGAACCAGCTGATGGACTGAAACCTCTACAAACTGTGAGCTAAATAAACCTTTCCTTCCTTAATTTTGGGCACTGAGTGTTTTGTCTCAGCAACGAGAGAAAAGTAAGATAAGGGTATTTTTTAAGTGGGATTGATGGTCATGTGTTTTACTGTAATAGCATTCCTTAAATTAAAAATTCACTTTATCACACATATATTCCATAAACTCTCACACATAAATGTCTGTCATTTTGCAGCACAATCCCCAGCTTTCCATGTGCATTTAGTTCTATTTCTTGGCAGTTAGAAAAACTTATCAAGTTGCTATTTCTTAGCAATACTTTTTACCTAGATGATGGTCAATCAGTAGGAGGCCATTTCTAACCAACTGAAGAAGTACACAGTTCTGACAGCCTCAAACAGGAGGCTGTGCCCCTCCAGCCCACCGGTCAAGGTAGAGCTGCTCTCTGCCATCAACAGCAGCTTGCATGCCAAGCAGAAACTGACAGGCTGACTCCAGCCAGACCTACAAGCAGGGAAATTGTGTGTTTCTCAAATCCCAATGAAATAAAACTTCAATCCACTACCATGTGATTAAGAGAAACAACAAAGGTGTTTTATTATGATTATTTTATTTTCATATACAAAAAGATAAAACTTGAAATAGTTCTATATTTTTCCTCCTATCTGTTGGGGTGTGGCTGCTTCTTCACACAGGGGGGAAAAACTACATTCACATCGGTTTGAGGACCCAGTGCAGAGTTTAAGCAGCAAAACCCCAACTTAGCAGATCTAATTTCAAACTTGACACTCATTTCTAAAATTACCACAGTAGAAAGGAACAAAGATCCACTGCAAATGAATGAACTATGATACAATAGTCTTTCCAAAATGTTTTCATTTTGCAACTGTAATTACATAGACGTCTGCTTCAGGCCATTTTAGGTGTGTGTGTGTATATGTGTGTGTGTGTAATACATATATAAATCAGCACACTTTTCAAATCCAGACAGGGTAACAGCACAAGCTTAACTCTGTATATATATATGTATATATTTTAAAACAGGATACTTTAGTATAATTTTTGTTAATTCAGTAGTACAAGCTATTTCTGTCCTACAAAATTTTTATTTTATAGCTACAAGGGTGAAAAGTGACCTACTACATTTACATCTCACATATCCTGGTATACAAACAGTACTTATTGGTTTTGAGCCAAAAACTAGAAGTCTTTAGTTTTATCACTTGCAAGAGCTTCCTCACTTCCATAGCCTTAAATCATACACTAGTCACAATTCCAGAGTTTGTAGTTACTCCTCATTTTAAACTGTGAGAAACAGGTGAATCCAAACTTTTAATTACAATTTGTATGTACAAGTTAGGTAACACAACTCAGGAAGACTTAGCTACCCATCCTAAGCCCAACACACACATTCTTCACTAAGTTAAACAAGTCTTAGGGTTTTCCTTCTTTCCCTTACAAATAATGTACAAATTTAGAAGTAGCTGGTAAAACTTACATAAGATGTTAAATAAAAGGTGACTTTTCTGTTGATTCAAAACTGTTCCTGCGAATTTTATACTCTGCCGTGTTCTGTAATTTAATGTCTACTACATGCAGAAAGCTCTTTTCACAAGAATTGACATCAAACACGATGTAGGTTAAATTTACAGTACTGTATAGTTATTCAGATTCAAGGACAAATGTGGAAAATATTAACAGGTGAAAACTTTGGCCTTTGCCATTACCATTAAGATCATGTCAAATTCATAAGCAGATTCTTTTGTACAGTTGAAAAATGGCAGCATGTGAGTCTGTGGTATGGAACTGAAATCTAGAAACATGTTTCTCATCTGCGGTAACCCTCTCCTTCAATTCTCAAGTACTGCTCAATTTTCATTGCATTTTTACAGAATTCTAGAAAAAAATGAGGGGGAAAAAAGTCGCTGTCATTTTAACAACTAATCCCCCCAATGGTAGTCTTAGCATTTCAAATGGGGTCTCCTGAAGAATCTCCAACAATCACTTTTCCCAGACGGCCTCTTGATAATGACTTTGACACTTTTCAAATTAAAACTCAGATGTTACCTAATCTTTCCTATTCTCATGTCTGTCATTGTTGGTAAAATTTGGATGATTGCATTTTCCCTTATGGAGAAATTATTTGGCTATACATAAACTTAACTTGTGGCAGTGCTCTGAGAAAACCCCACTTGGGCTAAAGCACTTCAGGGACTGACAGTCCACTGAACAGGACAGAGCCCAAACACTCAGAAGGCTGAGCCAGGGCCCACTGGGAACACACTGTCCTCGGTGTCCACAGTCAGCAGGACAGCAGGACAGCCCAGGCAGGCGGCTCACATGGCTGAGTTACTACTTTTAATCTTGGTCTGCCATTTATGCCCCAGAGACAAAAATTCAGATGACTGCTGGTTAATTAAGCTTTTTGAACTGGTAGAAAAGGCTCTTTAAAAATATATATATATATATATTTATTTAAAATACATCATAATGACAAACAGCCATATCCCACAAAGCCTAATTTCACAGCAACATATGCTACAGATATCTTCCCAAAATGCACTGTGGTGGATGGTGGGTTTTTATCCTGCCATTTAAAGGAATGTTCTACATTTGAGCTTTAGCAACTAGAAATGTGTTATAAAGAGCTCATCTTTGGAACTAATTTGCATGTAAGACCAGCCAGTCGAGTTGTTTTGCCTCTTCAGACAAGCGTGAGAATACTGAAAACAGCAGAACTCGGAGAAGCACAGGAAGCACCACTCAGACGACATTCCGTGGTGACAATGCACAGCACTAGGATAAGCTCACCAGAAGCTCCCGTGTCAGTCCTTGGAAAGAGTTCTGCTTTGAAACAAGTGCCTACACAAGGTAGGGCTCCTGCATGTATATGTTAAGTCTGCAGTATCAAGAGGACCCAGATGGTGACACTGTTCAACATAAGGTCTGAGGTAAGTGGTTCTTAAAATACCTGGATCACAGAAGTGTATCCAGAAATTAGAGCTAGGAAAAAGGAAGGTAAAGGGCCTGGGGCTAGAAAAGACACGTAGGAAAAAAGCTTACAGCAGTTGCTTTTGGGGGAAGTGGGTGACAAAAACAAAGGCACAACAGAGTTACATTCCAAGACAGGTGGCTGGAGAGCAAGAAATGTTGTTCTATGGGGAACAGAAAAAAGAGAGATGAGTTGATTCCTGGAGTGCTAGATGTAAAACTAAGTTGATTCCCGGAGTGCTAGATCCAGAATTAAGTTTATTCCCAGTATAAAAGGGCTGAAGTGTAAAACTATACTCTAAAGCAGAACAAACAGAAAGCACAGATGTTTTAAAATGACATGAAAGAATCTCTTAACAAAACTATATCCGGTGTCCCTCTGGAAGCCACAGCCTGAAGACATCAGGCAGGATGTGGGGGGACAGGCCTTCACCTTAGCCTCAGATAGCACAACGGTTTAGCTTAATTATTCACTTCCCCTTTCCTCTTCAGAAGCTTCCCCCAAATATCCATCTACCATCTACCTGAAAATAAAAAGGCTAAAGTGAAGACCGCCTCCCACACAATGGCAGTGACGCTGACCTTTGCAGGAACCTCTGAGGACACGTGAAGGGTTTCCTCTGTTACTGAGCATCAAGCCAGCTCAACCACTCTCATCTCCAAATCAGAGCTGACCACAGGAGACACACGTGCCTAGCAGTTCTCCATTTAACTGGATCACTGTGTCCACATGGCCCCCAACCGCTGTTTCTGAAGAATTACTCAACTGGAAAATCTGGTCCTAGAGAGTTCAGTTTGGTGGAACTCAAAACACCAAATCTTCATTTCAAAGGTTTTATAACCTAAATCATATTTATTCCAGTCCTATCCTACCCCAATCTGCACCCCACACAGTGTGTTCCCCTCAAACACACTCACACGATTATATTCTGTGAAAGGAGCTTACAAATGAATTGTTAATCTCAGAACCCTTCGTTCAAAAGGAAATCTCAGGAGGAAGCACAATGTCAAACACACTGCAGACCCACTCCCTCTCCCAGCCCTTTTCCTCCTGATCTGCAAGGAGCCAAATTGAAACATGGCTCTCCTGCACCACCTCAAGTGGAGTTTGGGCCAAAGAGACCTAGAAACTGACTGCAGGCTGCCAGTGTATACAGGAGTCCAAGCGAGCACTTAACAGTTCCACACCACTCATGCTCCAGTGTACAGTTATCCTGAAAAGTAAAGCTCATCAGCTCTCATTACAAAAGCATTCTTATTCAAACTCACTACGCTTTATAAAAATAATCTGTGGTATAAAACCATCTCCACACTGTGTAAAAGAAATCTGTCAGGTGATATAACTAAATATATATATGTAGAGCTATAGATTTTTTAAAGTAAAATTTCAAGTGTTGTATCTCTATTATATAACCTATTCTTTTATTTACAAGGCTATCTAACAACATCGATGCAAACATGATTAGGAAAGTCAGGGAATGGGCCCATACCCAACCAAGAGTGCAAGTTTACAAGACTCAAGACAAAATTCACTCATTCACAAAAACCCACCCTCATTGGACTGAAAAACTAATGGATCACATTTTTCATAGCTCAAAAACCTAAACTTTACAAATGAATGTAACACTTTTCTGCAGGCATCCAATACACACTGCATACACCCATATGGCCTTGTGTATATTTCTTTAATGCCCCATGGCTGGTTTACAATAGTTCTTAGAATTGCCTAAGCCCTAGACCAGTGTGTATGAACCTAGGCACAACTGTCACAGCAGGCTGTTTGTTATTGAAAGCTCTAAAAGGTTTACCATCGGTGACCTAGTGGGAAAACACTGCCCTGGAGGGAAAAAGGTCAGTGCAGAGCCTATCACCACACACAGGTACTTGAAGAATATGCATGTTAATTCTTCAGCAGAAACTGCTTGTTAGGTTTATGTGCTGCCATAGGAACAAATGAAGCCATCACTGGTTTTGGCACTACAAGGATACAGAGAGTACCACATTCACTCATACCTGGAAGATACCATCATGAAAATGTTAAACCGCAGGACAAACTTAAATAGTGATAAATGCTTTAAATGCAAATCTTCTCCAAGATGGGGTGTGGTGGTACACTCCTGTAATCCCAGCACTTTGAAAGGTTTAGACAGGAAGATCCTAAGTTTGAGCCCAGCTCAAACAATTTGGCCACTTAAGAGAAACTCTGCCTCAAAATACAAAATTAAAATTAAAAAAAAAGAGCTAGGCTGAAGCTCAGTATGAAGGTCCTGGGTTCCATTCCCAGTACTTGGAGGGGAGGGTTTCCCTCAACCAAACCAGAGGTTACAGTAAACCCCAAGAGGGTGTGAAATAGGAACATTCAAAATATCCTCAATAATTTGGACTTTTATGTGTTGCTAGTTTGATGGGCTTCTTTTTTTTTTTGAGACAAGGTCTTACTATGTTAGTCAGGTTGGCCTTGAACTATGTAGTGAGTTCTACAACCTGACCTTGAACTCGCAGTAAGCCTCCTGCCTCAGCCTCCTGAGTGTTGAGATTATAGTTGTGCACCACTCCACGTGACTCAATAGGCCTTTTGAACTCATGAATTATTTTTTAAAATGTCGTTAGGTTAAGTGAATTAACTTCCAAAGGAGTATTTCAACTTTTTTTTTTCCTACAAAACTAAATTACTATCTCAAATAACTTTTCCAAGTTTTCTAAAGGTCTGGGATACATTCACAGGTAGACGGCTAGTCACATATCAACTACCAAATCTTACCTAAAGAATCACGTGCATAACCCTGAATGCATTAAATGTTTAAAATCTAGATTGAGAAGATATACAATTCATCCACTGAAGTACTGGGCCTTTTATCTAAAAGACAATGTTGATCAAGACTTGAACTCTTCATTCCTCCTGAATGTATTAGCTGCTGAGTATTTTATTAGTTTAGTTTTTCTTACAGCCACTGACTACGAAATTTCACCTTAGCAAACTGAGAAGGAGGAAGGGCCACCTTGCCCCTCCCTTTCTGGCTGCTTCCTCGGGAGGATGAGAGTAGATCAGGAGATGTGCTGTGTGGCTTGGAAAGGTGTGTTGTAATGCCCAGAGATGTAGCCAAGCCTGGCTCTCTCTCCAAAGATATGCCATCGAAATCCAACAGCCTTAGACAACTGAGACTGAAGATGAAACTGAAAGAACTCTTGGAAACTGCTTTCCAGTTTAGATACTCTGCTGGCAAGCCAAGTTCTTTAGAATAGTGACTGGTTTTTCAACCTGTACTACAGATTCTAAGAACTTACCTACTTCTGCTTACTAATTATTTAGGGGAGAGAAAACCAAATAGCAAATCCTTTTATTACCAATAAGTGAATAGGAATTTTATATTACATACTTTAAAAAGGCACAGTTCTGTTGCAAGACAGCCATCTGGTCTTCCCACTCTGGATGCAACAGTCACTTCCCTGCCTTCATTCCTTGAGCACAGAGGCCACACGACAGACTTCTCAGCCAGGGCACATGGACATTCAATACACAGCTGGGCCTGCCAAGAGAAAAACCACACACAAAGCCCAAGCCCCCGGACAGAGTACCTGAAGATAAGAATGTGGCCAAATGGAGAAGGCGACAGTGAGAAACTGCAGGGTCATATATTGTGCTTCCTAAATCAAGCAGTCTGAGGGTTAGCCTAGCCCCTTGGGGCAAGCTTTGTGGCCTGAAGATGAGAGCCTTCCTTTTGCTGAGCATGTGAGGACGAGGCCCTCACCTCCTACAGGTGTTCAGGGCTAGACAACGTCGTTCTCTTTTTGCACTAACAACTCCAAGTGCAGACAGAATGAATTCAGAATCAAAAGCAGCTGGCACCACTTTGCCTGGCAGCCAGGCATCCTTCTCCCCTAAACATCCCATGTGTACCCCTTGCCTCCTCATGCTAGGGACCAATGGGAAAACACCAGTTCATGTCGTGGTCCCAGGATACTCTGGTGACTATGTCCACGGGCTTCCCTGCCAAGCCATCCCTCAGCGTTGTCTGCAGGACCCTGTGACATAATGGCCTTTGTTTTTACCTGTGTCCTATTGCCCTGGCTCATCCCTGGATTTCTCTAGCTAGGGGTGACTTCACACTGTTACCATAGGCGCTTCCAACCAGACCTGCCAATGTCCATCCCCAATCAGGAGCCTGCTTAAACAGTAGCACATAGAAAAGAAGGAGCAAGAATCCTTGGTTGCGCCTCTCTCACCCTGAATAGGACAGCCCCTCCATGGACAGGAAAAGTGATGACAGGTCCCACTGCCACTCATCTTCCACGGAGCTTGGGGCAATAAAAAAGTAGCAGTTCTCTGAACCTCCAAAATGGATATTGTGTAACGTATGGAGAGGAGCACAGACAGAGGCCCTGTGACACAATCATCGTCATCATCAATGCAAACTAGGGCTCCCCTCAGACAGCATATGACAGCAAACGAACAGATACTCTGGGCAAAAGAGTTCTCAGAGCCACTCCCTAGAAGGAAATCACCCACTTTCCAGCCATTAGCAACCAGGTATACATCTGAGGGGCACATTTTACAGCATGAGGGAAGAGACAGACTAAAACCCCAGGAACGGACACAGACCTTCAGTCTCTCCCTTTACCCAGCCATACCAAACAGGTACCGACCCCTGGCACTTCATTCTGATAGCAAGGCTCCACAGGGACACTTCAGTATCTAGGCACAGGGTCAGCTAAGAGGGAAGCCACTCAGAGAAAAGGCATCAGGCTGGCCTGCTGCACTGTGGCCTGACTGGAAGGTCCCATGTCATGGCCACAGTTCAACACTCCCTCAGCCAGGCCAACACTTCTATGAATCCAACCAGCAGAGATAAGAAAAACCACCCAGAGGAAACCTAAAACCAAAAAGAAAGCTGGAGTTTAGTGTTTGGCACCAGGTAGAATTGGTGATCTGATTATTCCTGTAGTGAATTACCTAATTTTATTTGTTTCTTCTGAGGGAGAAAAGTAGAGATGCTCCCACTGCCTGAGAAGAAAGCTAAAGAAAGTAGATATGGCACTTTTCAATAAATACTTTAAAGCTTCTTAAAGAAATAAGTGGAAAAGAAAAGCAACTGCTGTAAGGCCTATTTTGTGGTTTAAAAATTATTCTGAGGGAAAAGACAACATAGCTTACAAAAACAAAAACAAAACGCCTGTCCGCATAGCCGTCTGGCCAGACCACATTTTGACCCATGAAGCAAATACCAAGCTCTGAGGGGAGGAAACTGGCTTCCCCCAGCACCCTGTGCCCCAACCCCCAGAGCAACACCACCCCATAGTAGGGTGAGATGCCACACACAGCACACTGAGCAGAGGCAGCTACCTCCACGTACACGGTGCCACTCACTTTGCTGACCCCATGGACCCTTGGGCTGGCCAAGAGCAAGACCCTCCACCCAGATGTGCTCCTTTAGAACTGCCCTCCAGGTACAGCGCGCAGGCAGGCGCGGCCCATCTCCTCAGGGACACCGCTGCTAACCAACTTAAGGAATTAAACCTCAGGTAAAATTAGCTCACGTGGGCCTAACGGCCATTCCCACCAAGCTCAAGTGGAGCTGTCACTCTCAACACTGACCCATCAAGTCACAGGGAACACCTGAGCGCCCCCCCATTAGCCCCAGAGGAGGTCTCCTCAGTTCACAGAGGTCAAGCTCTGCCATCACCCACCAACTCACCTATCCTAAATATTCAAGAGATGTGATGTTTTTAAATAAAACAGTCTACAGAAACTGGAAGGAAAAGCCTTCCCAACAAAAGTGATGAATGCCCAGACTCAGCCCAGACAGCCAACCTACTTACAGTCAATGATAATTATTTACAGGGGGGCTTTACCAAACAAAAATAGTAGTACTCCCTAAAAGACACAAATGTGGGTTTTTTTCCTCTATTTTTTAAAACTTCCTTGTCATAAAAGCCAACTTACATTGAAATATACTTACTACAAGACAACACAACTAACAAAATACATAATAAAACTTATACAAGTAGAAAAAATTCTGAGGTATTTCTGGTTTGAGGTGGTCTGTGGTCGTGAAGTTTTAATTCTTTTATTTCTTAAAATTTAAACCTCGGAAGCCACATAGCAAAGCCTACGTGTATATGTGGATATGGACGTTTTGTTTGAAAACAAATTTAGTATGTTCCAAAAAGTAAAAAATTCAAATGTCGAAACAGCAGCATCAGGAACATTCACTGACTAGAGCAAGGTTATGGCAAAATAGAAAATATTTTAGACTATGTACCATTTCAAGGGGTCTGGAGAAAGCCGCATCCACAAGTTACAAAAAGGGGTCAGTGAAGTCAACACAGCGGGTGGAGCCAGAGCTGTATGGCTCAGAAGGCCCCAGAGACACAGGTCCTGGAGGGGTTGCTCAGCCAGCTTCAGCTGTGAAGGGCCCCCATGGGCATTTTGTGAACTGCTCTAGGAGGAAGTGGTGTTTCAGTATTTCCTCCATTAAAGATATTTATAGAATTGGGTCTTATGAAGAATGTTCACTAAACTATGACGATTTCTGCCTTTGTGTCATCTTAAAATTTTTCAGCAATGTTTCATCCCATAGCCAAGCCCAAAAGTTACTGGAAAAAAACTGGTCGGGACCCTGAGCTGCCCCTGTTCTCAGACTTTCTCCAAACCCCACACTTGCCATTAATGCTCGGCCCACAAGGTCCTTGCTCTCAATTCCTGGTTACCTGAGAAGTAGCCTCCATAGCAAAGGATGTTGCTCTGCACGTGCCTGAGTCCAGTGTAGCTCTGTTCCAACCCCTACCCAACACCTCCTCCCCTTCCAACTCCTGTCCAAACCATCCTTCGTCCTCATCCCAGTTCTCCTTGGTCAGGACAACACCCGTTAGATCCGTGAAAGACACATCTGCTGTTTCTTACGCTCACTGCCTAGAAAGGGAGAAACACAAAACAAAAGGTGGGGAGGGAGGGTAAGGGTGGAGGGGAGGAAGTCCTCTTCTGAGGAAGGTATGTTCTTATGTAACAGTCTTCAGAGTTTCCTCTAGTAGAGTTTGCAGCATTAAGTTTCCTAAGACAGGAGATGGGTTTCTTTGTGTCACAGATTCTGAGACAACAAACAAAGAGAAAGTGGGAAAAATGAATCCCAAAGGACAGGAGGTGGCTGAGGCTCCTCAGCATGGCGCTGGTTCTGCATTCACAGCTCAGCACCTCAACGCCTGCTGACATGTCCGCTGTTCGCGATACAGTAGAGCAATATGCTGGTAAAAACTGATCCAATCCAAAAATAATATTAATAATAATAATTATAATAATTATAATAATAATAAAAAGTCAAGGTCAAATAGCAGCTGCATTTTTTACGTGTTTGTTGGTTTTATAAGATTTCCAAAACAAAACACAACTTTTTTCTTCAGATCCACTGAGTCTGCAGAGACACGTCCTGGGCTTAGATGCTGGACTCTTTAGGGGGCAGGTCCACGTTGGTGACGGAGGTCACCAGGGAGACAAGACAGTCCGAGGTAGTGCCGTTGACCGATCTCCGGATCAGGGACACTCGCTCCTCCACGCAGCCTGCAGAGAGGCGAGCCTCTGCATCGTGGTCCCAGCACTCCTCAATGGTCACACAGAGCTGGGCCAGGCCCTGAACAGCGGGGGAAGAAAGGGGAAAGATAACCTCATTAGAGCCCCTTGGTGAGAATGAGCATGGGGGACAGTAAACTTGATAATGCTCCTCCAGCCCCCACTCACAAGCTGGATCCAGGGCAAGCTGTGGTCATCAGGATGCCTGCCCTCCTGGAAACCACCACCCTGAGCCCACTCACCTCCCACAGCCTCCAGAAGGGTTCACTGAGCCACCTGGCCTCTCCTAGGGCAGACACCCTGAACAGTGATATTCAAATCAAATCTTCTGCAAAGCCCAAATAAACAAGCCCAAAGTATAGCGGTTCAGTCACACTGGGCATCGAAGGGGGCATCATCCTACTTACTCCCCATACCCACCCAGAGCCACCTGCCTAGGGTCCAGGGAGCATGGCAGCTTCCTCTGTGCCCTATTCACCCTTGATCTCAGGCTCTTCCTATACACAGAGGTCCCTTCTTCTATGAAGCCCCTCACCGGGTGCTTCAGCCAGTGATCCTTAATAGTAGGCCTCATCTTCTTGTGCACAACCACCTCCTGCAGCTCCTCTAGAGAAGGGTGCTGGCCGATCTCCTCCTCAAAGGGAAGCATATACTCGTCCACAGGTCCTACGAGGAAAGAAAGTCTAGTGGGATCACCCCAAGGCCTGGCAGCTCCTGAACCCCAACCTGAGATGTCCAAAGCCACCATCCCACTCACCATCTGCAGCCCTGCAGCGAGACACCAGCTCCCACAGCACCAGGCCCATAGCATACATGTCAATGCGCAGGAAGGCGTCTCGTTGGAAGTTGATGGCTCCCTCAAGCACTTCAGGGGCCATGTACCGTCTGGTGCCTACCTGCATGAGGATGGAGGAGGGCAGGATCTCCAGAGACTGACCAGGCACAAGCAAACACACCATTGGGCAGGGGAGCTACAGCCGATGTACACCAGATGGGGGCAGGGTGGTAGGCTTCAGGTAGGATGCAGGGATGGGAAGCCTTGATTCACTGCACTCACAGCAGAGTTACAAATTACATCTGATGATATTTTTTATAGAATTGTTAGCAAATTGCTACAGCAATACCATGAGGAGCTACATCAAAGATGTATTTTACTGAGATTAAGGCTAAAAGCAAAGGCAGAAAAAACATTTACAAATATCATTAGCTGACTGTTTTAGGACAGTTTGCTGGGTTTAATTTTTAGCTACTTTTTTTAAAGATTCCTGGTTTGGATCTTAGTACTTTTGTTGTTGCTGTTGCTGTTGAGACAGGGTCTTACTAAATGGCCCGGGCTGGCCTCAAATTCAGAGTAATCATCCTTGCCTTAATCTCCTGAGTGTGCCACCATGTCCAGCAATCTTCCTGTTTTATCCTGTTTAATAACTGTGATTGAACAAGAAACTGAGACTACAAAGTTAAGTGGCTAAAATCCCAATGGCCCAGGGAAGCTTCACCAAGCTCCAGGTCTTGGTTTCCACACAGGCACAAAAAGAGCCCTGTTCTCTGAGCGCTCTGAATTCATGAAGTGATCTCTGTCCCTCACCTCACCAGCTGAATACCAGAGCATCCCCTTGGCCAGGCCCCTCATTTTCCCACCCAGGATTGGTACCTGGCCATGGGTATCCCCTGGCGGTTTTCCTGGTTCGAACCGAACAGCCAGGCCGAAGTCAGCCAGCACAGCCGTGAGGTCACTCTTCAGCAATACATTCTTGCTCTTAAAGTCCCTGTGGAAACAAGTGGGCCTAGATGAAACAGAACAACATGGCCAACACATTCTTCACCTAAAGACCACCTTGATCTCAAGATCCAGAGTCTAAGCCCCCCACACGCCATCTGGGGTGCAGACTCTGTGTTAGGGTACAGAGGTGAAGCATCTTCAGGGGCCCACACATGGGTGGGAATTCCCTGTGGCCCTGGGTAGAAGGTTTCCGCCAGGGTTGGCGAAGACATTCCTCTGCCAATGGCTAGACTGACCCTGCCCCAGTCCCCAAAGTATCAAAACCCAACCCAAATATTCTCAGAGGGGTTGGGGGCAGGTACATTGGCCTTTATTTCTAAAAATAATTTACAATATTTAGAATGTGGATGAAAGGAGAAATTTAAAGTCAACTTGCCAAGAACCCTATGCAGGCCATATAGGCAGGCAGAGCACAGTACCAGTGTTTGCACGGCTCCACCCCATACCAAAAGAGCTACTTTGAGGCCTCAACTCTCCCAGTACTGTCTCAACCTTGCTGGAGATGATTAAACTTGAGTAATATAAAAAAGCTTTGGGCAGCCTCTGGCAGACTTACAATACATTACTCTTAAATTGAACTATATGCAGGATGCAACATTCAACCTTTTGACCTACAAAGTGGCAATTTCACACAGTCAACCTTCCGTGTCATTACTGTTGACATCATTATGGATTCTTTGGCTTTGAAGTCTAGAATTCAAGGTGTCTTCCCCTTCCTCATAGGCATGGAGCCAGACTAGTATGAGACATTGATTAGTCACTCAACATCTCTGCAATACTGTTCCTTTACCAGTAGGATGGCACTAAGAAAGACAAGTTTCTCCCTCACAAAGCAGTAATGAGGATTAGATGAGTTGGTATTTCTCAAAGCATTTAGTGTATGGCGAACATTCAGTGAAGCACAATGGTGGTAAGTTAACACAAGAATTGTTTCTGTTTGATGGTACCAGGGATTGAACCCAGGACCTTTGTACTGAGCTTCATTGCCAGGCCCAGTTTTACTTTTATTTTAAAACAGGACCTCACTAAGTTGTAAGTTGCCCAGAATGAGCTCAAACTTGCAATTCTCCTGCCTTGGCCGCCCAGAGCAGAGTGCTGGGAATGCAAGCATAAAACACCACATCTAGCTAACACAGGGGTTTTCTAAGTGTGCTTCAAGGACCAGAACGTCCCTGGGACTGTTTCAGGAGATTGTTATTTATTAATATTAATTATTTTTGTACTTTGCCACTTGCCTTTCCTAATAAACTCACCTTTCAGGATTATAGAGAAGACTTTCCCAGGGGCTACATGACAGATGATGTCCTCTCTGACGGGTAACAGAACGTGGGTGTTCTACACCAGCAAAGACCAACAAACTGACCTACATATGCAAAACCTCATTTTAACAGTCAAAGAGTCCTAACCAAAAACGTTTGAGACTGCTGAGCCAACTCTCCACAGTAATGAAGTCAGTACCTTCTCACATCGCCATTAGAGGGCACCAGAAGGCAGCTTGGGAGGCCATACCATTCCCACAACACAGGTGAAGGCCAGGTTTTGTGCCCAGTTGCTCTGCCACACCTGCTAACCCACATACCTGTGGGCAATAGACGGCTTGTGGCCCTCGCCACGGCACCAGGGCACATCCTCATGCAGGTACGAGAGTCCTCGTGACATCGTTTCTGCCACGTGACACAGTTCATTCCATGTGATGATGTTCCCCTTGAGGTAATCCGTGAGGGAGCCCTGAGAGAAGGCAGCACAGAAATTGGGCATAGGCTCTGGATATAGAATAGGAGGACCCAGCCCAGCCCAGCCCTGGGAGGAATATATGCTGTATCATGCACACGTAATTAGCCCAGGGTCAGAGGTTCTCACTGTAGAGACCCCTGTGGTAGGGGCTCCCTCATCATGGACACCACCAAGGGGACCTTTCCATCTCATCTTAGAGTCCATTTGATCGACCTCCCCCACCTTGTCATGGAAGGCCGTGATGAGCCACAGCTCCACCTCAAGGTTGGAGCCTCGCTTCTCGGCAGCAATGAACTGCAGCAAGTTCTCATGCTTCATGCCAGGTGTGCTGAAGATCTCTCGTTCACTCTGCCATGACTGCTTGTCCTGAGGTGGGAAGAAGCTCAGCCACAAGGCCCCACAGCGGGACAGAGACCCTCACCCCATCCCTACCCTGGCCTGCCAGCTTCAGCATCCATAAGGGGATAGGAAGCAGCACAGGGCTGGGCTCAGGAGCATCAGCCCAACAGCAATCCAGAGATCACTTTAGCATAATCACAGCACCATGATCCACAAATGGAACCACTGGGTCCCAAGGAGAGGAAGTAAGTTACCTAGTGTCACCCAACAAGTAAAAGGCACAGCCAGGCCGGGCTTTGCTAAGTGTTCTAGGCAACTGCTTGCAGCGGTCTGTGCCCACCACATCACATTGTCAAGATCAAAAGCCTGGAAACCAAAGTAGATCAAGGTTGGGCAAAACCCTACTTTAGTCCTACAAAGGAAATTTACTGCTGCACACAATCCTCAGACCAGCCAAGGGTGATGTAAGTGACCATTCCTACCTACTGAGGCCACTTCCCTGTCACCCCACTGTGCATCCAGGGCTTGGACAACCCCATTACTGGCCACAGTGAGGCAGGATGATCCGGAGTCCCCTACTCACCTGGAGTGGAAAGATCTTGACAGCCACAAAGTCATTCATGAGCTGAGCCTTCCAGACACAGCCAAAACGCCCCCGAGCCTTGATCTCCAATAGCTGCAGTGGCTTCAGGCCCACCAGAGGGGATGGAGGTGGAGGCCCAGGATCCTGGAAGAGATTAAGGGCTTAATGTGGTCTGACCTCCACTCCCCCACCTCCCCTGCCCTGCCCTGCCCCAAACCTGCACCGTCTCACCTCATGGATGTCCACATGGCCATAGGGGGGCTTGCGATGTCGATACATCCAGAAGGCCAGCAGGATGATGAGGGAGAGGCCCCCAATGGGCAGCAGCGAGTAGGCCAGCACCGTGAGCAGGGTAGGGGCTGTCGGGGGTGGCTCGTACGTGACTGGGGGACACATGGAGCCCTGCATCACACAGCCCGCCCACAACCACACCTCCACAAGACCCTGCAGCCACTCTAGGCTAAAGAGAGGCCCCCATCTGCTGGGTCAGGACCCCTCTTCCCACTGGCCCCTCACCTTCTGGGCCCCCCGCTTCCGGCAGGTGGGTGAAGCGCTCGTTGCAGAAGTTGCCTTCACAGCAGCAGAAATACACCTGGGGGTTCTCCTCGGTGGCCACACACTCCTGCCTGAAGGCAGAGTTTTCCTTACACCCCTTCCGGCAGGGCAGTGCGAGACTCTCCCAGGCCTGTGCAAACTCCTCCCCACAGACAGTACGTCATGGGTAACTTCGGTGGGATGGTGTGACACACCCCCTAAAGTATGACCCAAAGCTAAGGAGTGACAGCCAGGGGTTAACATGCACCAACAACCTCCACAGAGCTAAGACTGTGCAAGTGTCTTGTGGAAGGGCCGGGACACAGCGCCACCTCACAAGTCCCTTTTTCACTCAGACATCCCGAGACCCGCAGAGCCCAGCAGGTGGCGCAAGCACAGGCAGGCTTTGGCAGAAGAAGGGGTGCTTAGGCAGTACCTGTCGTAGCAGTTGAAATCGTCCAGCCAGCAGCCCTTCTTGACAAGCTCAATGGTGCCTGAGCTGTTGCGCCAGGAGGCGTAGCAGTGCAGCCGCTTGTCCTGCTCGCCCTCACAGCGTTCCAGGCCACTCTGGTTGGTGCGCTCCAGCTCCCAGTTGGCGTTGTAGTAGATGCACTCCCGTGTCTCAGCCTCCCCACGCCCAGAACCTGTGCCCCCAGAGAGGTAAGAAAGGCTGAGTATGTCCCAAGGGCTGCTGCCCCAAACCACTGCAACTAGACACAGATATCAGACCACCTCAAAGGACAGGGTGAGACTCTCTCTTCTCAAGGATAGACTCCATGCCTTATCACCTCCAGCTTACTACTGTACATGCATTTGTGCCAGGTCCCAGCTCCTTATTCCCACTGCAGCAGCCCTGGACCTAAGAAAGGGCACCTAATGCTACAGAAATATGGATTCCACACTTAGAGGCAGGTGCACAAAAAGGAACTCCAACCCTGCCTGAGGTTTGGGAGGGGCATTCCTTGCATTAGTAAAATAATGAAGGAACCTCAAAACTTCAGTGCACTTCAAAATCACTGTAAATATATGGGTGTGGTAGGGTGACAGTGTTTATTAAAAATACATCTCCCCAGGCATAGCCCAGACAGACCTATCCAATGGGAATATGGGAAGGGAGGTAGGATTTCCATTTTTTTTTTAAATGTAGTTCAGGCTGGCCTTGAACTTACTACAAAGCCCAGGCTGGCCTCGAACACGCAGCAATCCTCCTGCCTCAGCCTTCTAAGTGCTAGGATTACAGGCATGAGCCACCAAGCCTGACAGGATCTCCACTTTTAACTACTGGTGCAGATCTGAGGGGCTATATCTGGAGGAACTACAAGGAGAGATGGCTCCCTGCTGCTCCAGTCTCTGCCTGGCCTCTGCACACCAATTCTTCCCAGGAAGACTTGTGTGCCACTGTATGCCCTGGTGTGCCCTCCACAACTTCCTGCCCAGACCGCCTGGGAAGCAAGGCCCCTCCAATGTCCTTTCTGCACCCAACAATGGTGCCTGGTGCTGCACATGTCTACAGATGCACATGATAAGGCTCCCAGAGCGGAGAGCTGGCTGCAGGCCAAGCTCCAATTACAGATCAACCTCCCAGCTGGGCTTCCCCTGACACCCTCAGCACATCCCATTCACTCCTGAGTCCCACTCTACCCCTGCAGAAGTGCCATCTGGTAGTTGAAAACTCCAACCTCCAACTACCTGTTCAAATGCTTTCCTTCAAACACGGCCTTAAACATGCACAAATTCTATCTTCCTCACCCTCCCTCTAAAATAACTCCTAGTCCCAGCCCCATACCTGCCCCCGACTGGCCCCAAGAATCCTACAATCCTGGGATGGGAGAGCACACAGATGCCCAAAGAAGTTCCGTCTGGGCGTGCTGTGCCATAGCCCCTTCACGGGACACACACAGCACACTGTCACAACTGCACAGAAACATCCCATCGGAATGACTGCCAGCCTCTCCGCACTTCTCAAGCCTCCTGTGAGCCAGTGACCAGGAACCACCCATGGCTGCCCCCTCACAACTACACCCACCTCAGGATAGAGGATTCAGTCAACCCCCAAATCTTAGCAAACATGCCAGCAACTCTACTTCACCATCAGACGCTGACCAGGGCCCAAGACCAGGTTGGCAAGCACAGTGCCCACAGACCTCTGCCTACCTGCACCAACACCTGTTACTGAGCTACGCAAAGCACACAGTCCAGAGAGTGCATGGCCTCCTTTCCAACCTGAGGCCCCACTGTACCCACAGCAGTACTTCTACTGGGGGAACTTGAGCCTTGTGAGGCCAGCCCCCAAGCTGGCTGCAGAGGGGAGGGATGAACATTCCTCCACCTTCTCACCTGCAGCCACACCCCAGCACCAGAGCCTTGAATGCATCTGGCTTCTGGACTTAGCACCCATTACACCTCTGGCTGCAAACACTTCCCACTTTCTCCCTAGGATTTTAACTCTGCTCTCTCTCCCAAAGCCAGGCAAACTCTCTAATTTATTGGCCCCGTGTTTCCTCTATCACCTGACTTCCCACCTTGGCTAATTGCTTGTTGATGTTTAAAGGAATATTTCACACATTAAAAAGTATGTGAATCACATTACCAAAAATAAGCCCACAAGAATAAATAACACTATTAACATAATGAACACTTGTGTAAGAAATAAAGCATTACAAATGTGTTCAATAATTGTATTCGAATTCTGGGCTTTCCCCACAAGACTGGCAAGTTGATGAAAGCAGGACCTTTGACCATAAGTGTCAGAACCAGATCCAGACACATACAAGTTGTCACAAAGTGTAGATAGGTGTGCTGGTTAAAGCAAGATTTCAAAAGGAGATGAGAACACGTTTTGTTTTGAGGCTCTAACCTAGAGCCTCACGCATGCTAGGCAAGTGCTTTAACACTGACCTACACTCATAGTCCAGGAGTGTTACATCTCCCTTCAGACAACAGGCAGCAAGTCCCCTGTGCAAGGTTAGAACTCCACCAAGAAACAGAACAGGTCAGAGCTGGCACAGCTCCTCTTTCCAGACCACTGTCAGACCCAGACCCATTTGGCCACTAATATGGATAGAACCCAAATGGAGAGAACTAGGAGCTTCAAATCTCGAAGTTCTACATAGGACCCAAAGGTTCAGGATGTTACCTGAACCTCATCTGACCAGATCCTGCTAGGCAACCCAGCAAAACAACAGTGTTGAGCTAGCCAGACCTCAAATTCTGCCCTGTGTGCCCCTGGGCAAGTTACCTAATCACTGCGACAGCACCTACCTCTTTGGGTTGTTGGGAAAACTTAAATGAGTTAATGCATTTCAAAAGTGGTCTGAACATGCCTGGCACATTAGCCATTTTATCAAAGCCAATTCCCTGCTGCCCAATGTAATTCCTAGAGTCCATTAAGTCATCTCATGCCTCAGAGAGCTCTGTGTTCAGAGTGAGGTGATATTTCATGCCTCTCCCACACCATACCAAGGTTCTGCTACCTACCAGGTGGAGACCCAGGGGCCTCCCTCTTTCCTTCTCTCCTCCCTGGCTCTGTTTTCTCACACACTTAGCGATTTACAGCCTCCGGCAAGACTCCTACACCAAAGCCACCTTCACCTTATAGTAAATGAAGGCCTCCTGCCCACACCCACTCCCACAGAATCCCAGCACTCTGGCATAAGAGGCGCCTTCCACCTCAGCCAACCTGCCCATCCTGGCTGCTTCTGAGATGAAGGGCTGGCTTCATAGCACTGAGGGAAGCATGCACCCTCAGACACCAGGGTAAGGAGGTAAGGAGCCTGCCATCCCTAAGCCACAGCCAACTCAACCACTGATCACAAAGGATCCAGGTAGATAAGGAGAAAAGTCCCCAAGAGGCAGTCCCCGTGCTCTTAGTGATCCTTCCATACAGGCAGGACAGAGAAAGATCTCTCCCTTAAATACACATGCACATGCGCACGCACGCACACACAGAAGCAGCTCAGTACAGTAGGCCTGGATAATCTCACCAGGGTCTTGCCTGTGAGGGGTTCAAAGTGCAACACGGAGGGGGTCAGAGTCTGAGAAATGGCGAAGCGGGGATGATTCAGAGCTGGAGTGACCACGCCTCGCCTGGGATTCTCCAAGCTCTAGGCTTGCGGCATCTCCAGTCTACTTAATGTCTCCCAGAGGATCTGTGGACCACAGCACCAGCATGCCATTGCACTCTTGGCTTCTGGAGACCCCTCTGCAGCCAACCCTCATAAGGAACAGATAGGTGCTTAGTCCCACCCATGTGGGCCCTGTAGCTGGACAGAAAGTGCCGCTCCTCTACATCTTCCTCAGGTCCTCTCCTGTTGGTACAGCCAGACAAGTCCTCCCAAAAGCCTCCATGCACAAGAGAAGGCTGCGTGGACCCTCAAAAAGGGATCCTGAGTTTGCTGGGCACCTCCTGCCCCAGCAGCTCCCTCTAAAAAGGTCAAAGAGGGTCAAAACCTGAAGGTCAGGACTTCAGGAAAGCACATCACGGACTCACATGGCAGTGTCTCTACCACTTCTCCAGGACCAGAATCAGGGCAGCTGAGGTGGAAGGGCCATGGGGCCTAACAGTAAAGGAGAGGCCAAGCACAAAAAAGACAGGCACACGCACATGCACAAGCAGCACAGAGTGGCACGTTGTGACTTAGAACCTTTCACGTAAGAAAAATGAACCTGCTTTTTCACATTCATTCATACGTTAGACATCTGGATAAATATCCATTCAACATTTGCACAGCTCACACTACATCCCAGGCACAACACTAAGCATATTTCAAGCAACATTTAATTGTCTCCACAACACTGTGTGGGTCATCATGGGAAAACTGAGACACAAGAGATTGAGTAACTCACCTAAGTCACTTACTAAGCAGTGAAACAAAGTGCGTGTTTTTCACATACTGCTCCCTCTCTGTAGCTATGAAATACAAATACTTGCTGAGGCAAGTAACAGTCCATTACATGACCTCAGCATAACTTTATTCACTCTTCTGTTGGATTTATGTTTCTTGATGCAAGCAAGGCCATTCTTTTCTTTACATATTTCCTTGGGTTCATGGGGGGCACTTCTCTGTGGTACAGCATATTTCAAACAAGCCAGAAACAGTGGATCACAGGGTCCTCCACAGTGGACACCCAGTTTATGTTCCCAACAGCCTCACTAACCCACATCCTCATCCACACTGAATTCTGGTCATTCTAGCCCACCATCAATTCTGGTGGACTATGGGAAGCGCCTCTTTATATCCCTCCTCATTTTTCCCACCAGGTAGCTTTTCTTTCAGTTTCAGAAGTCATCATACATTCTTGGTAATAAAATTTTTCTTTGATATAGAAACCCTTCTCATTTATAATGTTCTTTGTCAAAAAGTCTCTCTGATGCTAATACAGCCAGTTTCTTATGGTTAATATTTTCCCAATTCCTAATTTACCTTCTCCCATCTTTATTTTCAATTTTCCTGCCTTTGCTTTTATTTCTCTAATGCTGACTCTAATGCTGTCTTTGACCTAGTGTTGTTCCCATCACATTTATGATTACTGGGTAGATTTAATTTGTTTTTCTCTACAGTACCTCCATTTGGATATGTGCATATATGTGTGTGTACGTGTGTGCATGTGTGTAGACACTAGGAATTAACCAAGGGCTTCATGCATGCTAACCAAGTGCTCCACCAGTGAAGTATATGAATTATCTTTGGCAGTTTCTCTTTTTTAATAATGCTTCAAGCATGCTAGGAAGGTGCTCTACCACTGAGCTGTACTCTGAGCTCTTAAATTTGGTCTGAAGTCATTCATTTCATTTCTACTCTACTATAAGCTAGCCTTTACACTTTAACATGTACACTAAGGCTTTTAGCCTGAAGTTCACCCATCTCTACTATCTCTCACAGGAACTTCATTGTTTTAACTCTATCTCCTTTCAACTTACACTTCATTTAACACAATACTTCTGTTCAGTGTTTAATGTAATTGGTGTTCTTATCTACCTCCTAAAAAGTTGATACTTGTGTTTTATACAGTATCTCAGAGCATTTTTTGCTACTATACAAAATCCCTGGGTACTTTACAAAGAAGAGAGGTTATTTCATATAGTTCTACAGTCACAGGAGCCCAAGGGTGAGAGCTCCACATCTGATCAGAGCTCTCTTGCTGCGTGGTCCTGTGGGGGAAGGTGTTGAGGCAAGAGGCAGGACAGAGGCCGAATCCACCCTTTCAGCAGGAACCCACTGGGAGTAAACCATATCACTCCCCTCCTAAGGCAGAGCTCTCACGACCTAATCCCTCACCTCTTAAAGAATCTGCCTCTGGATAGCACTGCACTGGGCATTCCGTTTCCAGAGCACAAACTTCAGGGGACACACTCACACCACAGCACTGTCAGTCAGTGTTACTACAACACACGCATACATTCACCAGTTTGTCAGCTCACCCACCCCTCCCTGCATCTCTGGGGCTATTCTCCCTACTGAAAACATCTTCCTTCAGAAAACACCTGTTGGTAAAGGAGTTTTTCTTTGCTTTTCTGAAAATGTGGTTTAGCCTTTCTTCCTGAATGAAAGTTCAGATGAACGTAAAACTTTACTTTCAAGTTATTTTGTCTCAGCATTTTAAAATATTAACCCTGATTACTTCTAATTTCCACTATCACCGCTGAAAAGACTGTTACAGTTTAACTGCACAAGTACCCTGTCTTTTCCCTCTGGTTTTTTTTGGTTCTTCTATGTGCAGTTTCACTGTAAGGTATATGTCTAGGTGTATATTTAAATTTACTTATACTGATTGGGGTCTACAATGCTTTTAGAGTTTGAGGAGTCATGTCATTTATCAATTTTGAGACATTCTTAGCTTTTTAAGTTTAAGTATTGAATCTCCCTATTGTATGATTCTGAAATTTGCACCACCACCAATAGGAGATCTCATTACGTCCAGTCTCTTAACTGCCTGCACTACAGCTTGAATGTGTCCCTCTAAGTTCACACATTAGAAACTTAACCCCTAAAACCACACCTGGGAAGGAGGACCTATAAAAGGTGACTAGGTCAGGAGGGTTTCATCCTCAGGCACAGGCTCAGGTCACCATCACACAGCAGGTTAGTCATCATGGGAGTGGGTTGTAAAAGGCCCCACTCTCTCTTTCTCTCTATGTGATCCCTCCTACCATGTTAAGAAACAGCACCAGCACCCTGGCCAAATGTGGGTGTCATCCTCCTGAACTGCCCAGCCTCTACAACTGTGGAGAGACCAAATACACTTCTGTTGTTTAGAAATTGCTCAGTCCGTAGTATTCTGTGATAGCAGCAGAAAATAGCCTAAGACAATCCTACTTTCATAGTTTTAAATTCTGTATCTCAGAATCATTTTAGGTTAAGAACTATATTCAAATCTATGAATTTTTTTTCACTGTGTATAATCTATTGTGTGGCTCTTCTAGTTAATTTATGAACTCAACTGTTCTATTTTTCTTTTTCTACAAATTCCATCTTTAAAAAAGTTCTAGTTCAGTGATAGAGGGCTTACCTGGCATGCAAAGACCCTGGGTTCAATGCCTAGCACCTGGTCAACTTTGGTATTTCTTTTTGTGTTTTTGTTTTTGTTTTGTTTTTTGATACACAGTCTCACTATGTAGCTCAAGCTATCCATTAACTCACCATGTGGCCCAGGCTGGCCTGAAACACAGTCAACCCTCCTGCCTCAGCCTCCCCCAAGTGCTGGGATTACAGGCATGTACCACTATACCCAGTCCAAGTTTCTATTTCTGTTCTCTGTCATTATTTCCAAATCTCTCTTGTAATTCCATAATTTAAATTCTTGAAAATCTATTTCTGAAATTTCTTATTTCTGATGATTTCCCCTCATGGTATATTGCTTTATCACATATTTTTCAATTTTTAGATATTGCGCTTAGTTCAAAAGGCCTTCTCTGTGGGAATACTGGGAGATGAGGGGGTAACCTTCCAGAGACTATATTTTTTGTTTCTGCCAAACTTTCTAGGACGTTGGAATCACTTTAATCTGGAATCACTTTAATTTCTCAATTTATAGTTTCCCAGAGAACATGACGATGCAAACATCAACTCCATGATCATATGCAAACAGGGCTATCATAAATTCTTAGCAGAGGGCTGGGGATGTAGCTCAGAGGTAAAGCGCTTGCCTAGCACACACAAGACCCTGCCTCAGTTTAATTCCTAGCAAAAAAAACTAAACAAAACAAACATATATCCTTTCAGAGGAAGCTATTCTTATCTAGCCCTTTCCCCTATCAACCTATGCCAAGACAATATCATTCAGTCTCTGTCAGCAAAAGAATGTTTCTTGTAATCTGAACTTTCACTGTTGGTATAAAGCCACGGGTGTCTTAGAATGTGAGGGCCTCAGTCCACAGCTTATGTCCTGACTTTCACAGTTACTAAACCCCTATCTCTAAATTATGGAAATGGCCAAAGACTGTAGAGAATCAGCAGTTTCAAACAGTGGAGACACACAACTTTAGTTTCCGTACCTCCTTACTTTACTTTCTTACTCATGCAGCTATCTAGATGGATTTTAAAAGGTTGTTTCTTATACTTTTTCTTGCATGCTTATGTTTTCTAGAAAGCTTTCTTAGGTGATTTGTTCACTATAAGGCTAGAAATGAAACCCCAGGAGTACTTTCCAAGGTGGCAGGAGGAGTTCATCTGCCTTTAGAATCCCTCTTAGAAACAAGGAACCAAAAGCCAGGTTACAGGGGCTGGGGATTTAGCTCAGCGGCAAAGCGCCTGCCTGGCAAGCGCAAGGTCGTGAGTTCAGTTCCCGGTACCGGAGAAAAACCAAAAAAAAAAAAAACAAACAAAAGCCAGGTTACCTCAAGTTGTTTCAAACTGGACTTCATAAGCAAGTCCCCAGCACCATCTTCCCATACAACAAGCTGTGACCCAGAGGCATCCTCAGGAACATGTGTCTTTCTCCTGGCCCTGTTATTCCTGAAGAATACTGGAGAGATCACTTCCAGCTGAAGGCCAAAGCTCAAACATTAAAACTACTTCTTGCCTTCTGTAATCCCACTAAAACCACAGCAAAGTTTTCTAAGCATAAACCCATCAAGACAAAGAGAACAGGAAAGCACTATAGAAATGAAATTTCAAAGCTAGAGAGCAGATACACAAGTGGTGGTTGACCAAGCAGATTCCTAAGTTAGCTATGGAAAAAGTTGAGAGGCAACATGACTTCCACCACAGAACCTGCTAACACTCAGGAATTTGTGGCACCAAATGTTTCTGAAAGAATATAAGAATGAGTCCAAAGCAGATGTAGCTGGTAAGGAGCAGTCAGACCTCAGACGGTACCACCGCCACTGCCTGGAGGCCACTCTGCCCCAAGCCATCAGAGACATGTTCATTTCCTAAGGTGGTAACACAGAGAACCTGGGAGACACAGGCACAGGCCCTGAACAGAACATATCAAACAAAGACCTTCCTAGTTCTCTTCTGCACTGGGGCTCCCAGGGTGTCAGCACCCAGCTTGCACTCTCCGGATGAAACGCACAAGATATTCCTCGGGTGAATTTGATCGGTTCCAAAAACAGCCCAACCAGATCTCCCTACTGTCAACCAGCTCACAGCTTTCACTGAGCATTTAGGTCCACTCTTAAAGATGAACAGCTCTAGAAAAGCCACTTAATAAATAGCAAAGGTAAGAACAGATAGCAAAAATATGGAGAAAACAGAAATTGTGCAACAAGAAAACATCAAGAATTCTATTATTATTCTCAGACAGAAAGCATAATCTACCCATGAAAAAGAAATAAAATGGCACTGTTAAACCACCAGAGAACAAAAGAGCTCTGTGGAGTTTTACATCTTACAAATCTCTCTACCTCTATCTCTCTATCTACATGATGGCAGAAGTGAAAAGTCAACAGAAAGGTTACTCTCATCCTTGAATAAAACTAATGAAATCTCACCTAAAAAGTAAAGCAAATTTACAGAGATTTGGAAAATATCCAAGAAAAGACAAGAAATTTTGAGGCCCAGTCCAGGAAGTCCAAAACTGAGTAAAAATGTAAAGAAAATGGAATAGAAGAAATCAAAGACCCGCAAAGTAGATAAAAACAGGACCCTGTGAAACAGCACAACAGTGGGGACCAGAAAAGATTCTATTATAGCTATCTCACAAGACAAAAATGTCCCCTATAGAAGAGCAGGAATCTGAATGGACATCCACCAGCCAGTGTTCGTGAGCTAGAAGACAATGGGGCAAGGCCCCACAACTTAGAAAGGAAAGGATTTCCTTACAAGCCCCTAGCCAGTTAATTATCCACAAATTGCAGAGAGAAGAGAAAAGCAACAGTACAAAAATCTACCTCCTATTTTATTTACCCTTTCTCAAAATGTTCTGGAGAGCGTGCATCACCAAAATGAGAGAAGAAACAAACTGGGAAACAGAAGAAACAACAGTTCAGTCCAGCAGGGCATAATGGCACACATTTTTCATGCCAGCACTCTATGAGGCTGAGGCAAGAGAATCATAAATTCAAACCCAGTCTGGACAGTTTAGTGACTCAGCAAGACACTATTGCTAAATAAAAAAATATAAAAAGGGCTGGGGATGTAGCTCAGTGCAAAGGCCCTGAATTCAATCCCAAGTACATACAAAAAAAATGAACAAAGTAAACCTTAATCAAACACAGGAGGTAAATGATAGGTGTATTTAGGATAGTATGAAGGAAGACACAAGGTAACTGCCAAGCCAAGACGGGAGCCACGGCCTCCATGTACTCTCTGTCTGTAACTCAGGCTGACCCCTGAACTACACACACACAGTGGAACAGACTCTAAGCAACCAAAGAAGCCTCAAGGAACTGAACATTTACTGAACCGGTTGCTAAAACAGAGGAAGTCAGCTAAGATGATTAGCTGCTGAAACAAAAATAAGCAACAGCAGAAACAACAAAATCAGTGCTTTGGAGAGGAATCTAACAGGATCCAGAATCTTGTCCAGAATCTTGTTCCATTTGCAAGATTCAGATAGAGGCCAAGATTATATGAAAAACAGGCATCTGTGTTTTGTATCAAGCAAAAACAATCACTGGAGGCCTAAAGTAACTTGATGGTGGAGTCAGCAAAAACACAGAGAAAAAGATTTTCTAATGAATGCTTGACAGGTTGTACTCGCAAAGAAATAAAATCTGTACTTTAAAAAGCCATTATGAAAACCTAAAACTGAAAAACACATCTGAAACTTAAAAATCACCAAGACAGGTTGAGAGTAGCTGACTGGAAATAAATGTCCCATGCCAATATAAGCTGGAGAGGTTGAAAGTTACACCTCTGTAACAGCAAAACAAGAACAACTGTTCTACCTGATGACTTCCCCCCACCCCCCGAGAGCTCAAGTATTACCTCCCAATATTGAAACAAGTTCTAAAATCTATGAAATATCACTTCAAAGAACACCAAGATGTTCTGGCTTTTATTAGAGAAGCTGCCTGTTTCCCAACTTCTGAGCTGCTGCTTCTTTCTCTTAAATATCGATACAGATAGCCACCTGCATTTCCAAATTTTTTTACTTGGAACATTAACAATAAAGATTAAACATTAAATAATTTTTCTACATCTGAGATAATCATACTTTTCTCTACTGTTAACATGGTGAATTCAACCAATTTTCAATTATTAAATATGCATTCCTGTGATAAAAATCCTTGGTATTAACATTTTTACATGTTGCTGGATTTCAGTAAGGATTTCTGCATCACATATTCCCTTGAGTTATTATCTCACCTATTCTGTGTTCCTTTATCTCTTCTATTGCCTTCTTTTCAACTGGACAATTCTCTTACTATTCCACTTGTCCTTATTTTTAGCTTGAAAGCTATAGCTCTTCCTTTTACTGGTTACTCTAGAGAATACAGCATCACTTCTTGAATGATCGAAATCTAACATTAGGACTAGGGTGTACTTGGTGGTAGAGCTCTTACCTAGCATACACAGGGCCCTCAGTCTGATTCCCAGCACGGGAGCAGTAGGGGAAGCTAACATTAATTGTTAGTTCCACCCCTCTCCCAAGACAAGAAACTTTACAACTTAACTCTGTTTCCATTCTTTCCCACATACACACTGTTGCTGTGTATTTTGTTTCATATGTACTTCTCTTTTCATACAATAGATGCCACCCAAGTATTTACCATTTTCATTCTTCTTCATTCTTCTCTGTATCTCTGGCCTTCTATCTAGATCATTTTCCTTCTAAAAAACACCTTCCTTAGGTGAAGCCATCATTCCTGAAATATAATTTCACTCAAAATAGAATCTCTGTTTGACAGCTATTTCTTTCAACATTTAAAGCTACTGTCTTCCGACTTCCATGGTTTCTGTTGTGAAGTTAGCTGCTGATATAACTGCTACTCTTTAGATTGTAATGCCTTTTTTCTCTAGCTGATTTTAAGATCTTTCTCCATCTTTGGCTACCAGAATTTTGAAGTGATAGATTATCTTACTGCAACAGGACTTCTTGAATCTAAAGCTTGATGTCTTTCACTAGTTTTAGAAAGTTCTCAACTATTATTTCTCCTGCTTTGTTCTTTCCCCTCTACTTCTATGGCTGTGATTTGTGGATCTCAAGACATTCCCATTTCATCCTCTGTGTCTTTTTCTTCCACACTATCCATCTTTTTGTCTCTCTATGGTTGTCTGTATACTTTCTTCTAATCTATCACAGTTCACTAATCCTTCCTTCCTTCCTTTTTCTTTCTGAGACTAGGTTTTGCTATGCAGTTCAGGCTGGCCTTGAATTCATTTTGTACCCCTCGCTGACCTTGAACTCACATCGATCCTCCTGCTTCAGCCTCCCAAGTGCTGGGATTACAGTCACCAGTCGCATACCACCACGACCAGACTTTAATCCCCTCTTTAATTGCACCTAATCTCCTGATAAAAATCATGCACTGGGTTCTTAATTTCTGTTGTACAGATCAATTCTATAACAGGTTTTTCCTTTGGTAACTTATAGTTCTCAGCTCTCTGCTGAAATTCACCTCCCTGACCACAGTAAGCACTGTGATTTTTAAGTATGTACATGATACCTCTGATCAGAAGCTCAACATGGTTTGCTTCAACTGTGATATTTCTGCTGGCTATTTATTTAAAATCATCATCCACAAATTTATTTGCAAAATTATTTGCAGAAATAAAGCTGAGGCCTAGGAAGAGGTAAATCCTCCAGAAAGAATTTGCATGTTTCTAACAGGCAGGAAAGATAGCATTAATCCCAAAATATGTTATCCCAAAATATTTTAACCCAATAACAGGGTTGTTTCTCTGCTTGGGGGTTCCCTTTGTCCCTATAGGGAGTCTCAAACTAAAAGGAGGGGTTAACTATACCCACTCTCCATTTTGTCTTCTTAGCCCCACAGGGCTGTCTATTGCAATGTTCATTCATCTCTCAACTCCCCCTAAGAAATGACTGAAAACCCAAAGTCACCAAAATGGGCCTTTGTTCCTACATAGATCCTGGCCTGGCGAGTCTATCTTCTTAGTTGTACAATGCCTTCAGACCAAGATATTCTCTATTTTGTCCAGTTTTTTTCCAGTTGCCTTCAGAAAGAGGGATTGTCCCTCTTATCAGAACAGAAAGTCTTTACATCTACTTTTTACCCAGCTTCCAGACATTTTTTAGGACCATAATATGCCCAAAGCCAAGGGTACACCTAAACATATGCAGAAGCTGAGCTCACAGAATATACTATATGAGACTGCCTTTGGAAAGTTTTCAATAAGTTTAAACAAGAAAAACAGGAAACCATCTATAAGCCAAGAAGACACCCTCGAAAAATCAACCCTGCCAGCACCTTAACCTTGGACCTCCAGCCCCCAGCACCGTGAGAAAACAAGTTCCTGCTGTTTGAGCCACCTAGTACTCTTTTATGGCAACCTAGGCAGAGTATAAGCAGTGCACATTACCTATACAGTGGGACACACTCAACTAGAAACATTTCCACAAATCTAGTATCATCCAATCCCAGGAGTAGGGTCTGACAAATGGGTTTATACAGGATTTCCAGTACGATAGTACTCAAAGAGCAGAGAGCTTATAGAATCCAGAGACTGGAAAGCAAGTGGGTTTGGAGAACAAGTCATCCCAAATCATCTTCCCCGTTCTTCAGCCAATCATGCTGAAGGGCTGTACAAGGGAACGAGACATATACTTAGCCAGGAACAGGAATTTTCTCCTGCCCCTGTCATGAGAAATACTACCTATACCACTATTACCATCTGTGAAATCAGAATCTCGCCACACCAACACTTTGTCAAATATAATGCACTCTCAGGGCATAGTGGCACACATCTATAATCCCATGTACCTACGAGGCTGAGGCAGGAGGATGGCAAGTTCAAGGCCAGCCTGGGCAACTTAGCAAGACACCGCCACAAAACTTTTTAAAGGTATGGTGGCTCATGCCTGTAATTCTAGCAATCTGGAAGGCTGAGGCAGGAGGACCACAAGTTTGAGCTCAGCCCAGGCAATTTAGTGAGACGTTGTCTCCAGAACGTTTTTTAAAAAAATTTTTAATGAGCTGGGGAAAAATAAGGACTGGGGATACAGCTCTGTGAGAAGGCCCTGGGTTGCATCCATAGTACCACACACAAAATAATAATAACAATAATAATAATAATTATTATTATTATTATTGTTATAGAAAAAATTTTAAAATGAGCTGGGGATATAGCTCAGTACAAAGGTCCTGGGTTCAATTCCTAGTGCTATTTAAAAGGGAAGGGGGTCCTTGAGGCTCTGAGTTCAATCCTAGTACTACCAAGAAAAAAAAAAAGCATCATGTGCCTTGTAATCCAGAGCTCTTCAGCAAGTGCCTTGGCCCCTCTGAGGCAGCATGAAGCATCTAAGTGAGCACACACAGATGCACACGTACATGTCCACTCCAAACCCAAGCCAGTATACTAGTCCTCTGCCACACCCCTGATGAACCAGTAACCAGACTCTCAGAACAGAACCTAGCCTGTTGAGTCCCTCTCAGGCACTAAGCCGAAACCTCTCCTGCCTCTGGGGGACACTTCAACTCTGTAACCAGGCATTTCATTTCAGCAGGAGGTGGGCTGCGGGGTTAGAAGGTTGTCCACAGATTGCCACAGATGGCCAACTCCCCTCTCACCCAGCTTCTGCAACCACTGCCTGCGTGGCTTAAAAAACAAAAACAAAAACAAAAAAACCCCAGCCATTTCTATTAAAATGTTAAATATTCACATTTTACAACCTAGAAATGATTCTTTGTCATCTATTCTTGAGAAACAACCTGCATAAATGGCGTATATCACAAAGCCCACCAACAGGAAGCTTGATAAAATGTAGTCTATATCTAAACTTTGGAATTTTACAGTTATTAGAAAATGGAACTGGTTCGAGCACTCGGGAGGTTGAGGCAGGATTGTGAGTTACAGGCCAGTGAAACGCTGTCTCAAAAAACACCCTTCTCAAAAAAAACAAGATCAAAGTAGATTCATTTTATTAGAAAGGGTGCCCAAACAGACAAGTTTAATGGCATGACATGCAAGAATTAGGTGAAAATCACAGACACTGTGAACAAAAGATGGACACAAAAGTTCATATGTAGGATTACATTCATATAAAATGGAAGAACTAATTTAAATTGCTGTAAGTCAAGAAAGTAGTTACCCTTGGCAGGCGGGGTAGTGATTCGAAGGGAACAACTGAGGGCTTAGAGGCAGAGATGTGGCTCAGAGGTTGAGTTTGTGCTTACTGTGCCTGAGGCCCTGGGTTCAAGCCTCAAGACGGAAAGGTTGGGGGCACTAGTGGGGAAAAAGGCTGGTAAATTTCTGTTTCTTGCTCTAGATTCTAATTATATGGATACATTCAGTTTGTGAAAATTCATGAAGAAGTCACTTACGATAATTATACTATTCTTTTTTTGTTTGTTTTTGGTGTTAGGAATCAAACCTGGGGCCTTACACATGCTAACCATATGTTCTACCACTAAGCCACACATACCCCAGTCATAATTACACTATTCTATATGTATTTTATACCTCAATTAAATGCCTAGGAAAGAGTGATACCATTTGGAGATAAAAAGAGAAAACCAAAAAAACCCCTATTTCTCTAAGTGGTTCCTATAGATACATGACTAAAAATGTATGGAAGAGTATACCCCAACCTTAAAAGGTTTACCTTTGGAGGGGCACTCATGGGAGACAGGTAAAGGAGACTCTTCTCCTATCTATAATGGCTGAATTTCTCCAACTGAATATATGTGTATTACTTGTACAACTAAAAATAATAGAACTTAAAATACGAAGAAAAAAAAAAGTAGGGCCAACGTGAGTTCTGTTCCCCAGCTATACTCCAGGGTGGCTAACAAGGTGATGCTCTGGTGAGGAGAGATCTGGGTGGGAAGTGTTTCAGGGTAGGGGAGACAGCACCATATTCCCTAGCCCCTCCACTCTCACATGGCCCTGCAGATCACACCCTCCGGCAGAGGGGTCACAGCAGGGGCTATCAGGTAGGAAGAAAACCTAGAATTCACCTCTCAAACCCTCTGTCCATCTAGTTTCTAAGCCCCTGGAGCAGTTTGATCTCTATGCCTTCCATGCACACAAAAGCTAAACTTCTCATGAAGCCTAGACCACAGGGCTCCTTTCTAATCCCACTTAAAACTTAGATGACAAGGAAACCCCTCAAAAGTATGTAAAATAAGGGCTTTTTAAACCCTGGTTGCCAGCCCAGGGCTCTGAGAATTCACCTATGCTTTCTGAATCAATGGACTAATCACAGTCATGCTTCACTTGGGGTAAAGGGAGAACAGGGCTGTCAGTGACACTGGACATTACAAAGCATTGCCCTCATACCTGAAAACACAGCGCACCACTGCACAAGCCTTAGGAAAAACACCCTGGCATCAGCACTCCAGAGCCTGCTTCCAAGTCAGCCTCCTGTTTTAATTGGTTCAGGTCTGGGAGGCAAACAGGGATCCCTCCCTCTCCTCAGATGGACAGACAACAGCTGGTCTGGTCACATCCTCCAAAATGTTCAGCCACAAACCCAGAGAAGCAGCCTCTTCAATCGTCCAGCCAAAGGCTTGGGTTTCCAACCAGCCTTCCTTTTCTTTCCCCAGAACTAATTTTAGCCTCCTTGGTTGTCAGAGTGGAACTGAAATAGTCTGCTGAGGAACACCTTCGCAAAAAAGAGCATAAACTTGCCTCACAAAACACCTCAGCTCCAGCCCAGAAACTGGCCAGGGAGCAGCCCCATCACCGAGCACGGTAGGCCCCTCCAGGGAACATTCCCTAGGGAGGAGGTTCACAAATCTGCCCAGTAGGGCAGGCTTCCTTTCCACATCGGCTTTCAGCAATCACGTGTCCATGAATGAAAACACCCAGCTGGAGCTGCCATTCCCCCAGAGGATCTGAAAAAGGCACACGTAGGTGCACAGTGAAACTCGGCTAACCAGGGCGTATCATGGGGCTGGCCAGAGGCAGGAAAGAGGCCATTACTGATCACGGGCCAGGAAGAGATACAGCCGGCCCCAAACAGTCCTAGCCTGCTCCACTGGTTCTTTTCCAGTACCTACCACTCTTAGGCAGAGATATTGCTGACAACCTTCACAAACTGACTCTGAAGAAGGCAGCAGCATCTCTTCACCCAACAACCTACGCCCCAGCGAACAGCCCACCAGGACCACAAGGAACAGGCACCTGTGGGGCTCAGATGGACCTGAGTCCAGCAGAGAATGAAAGACCAAAAGGAAGACCAGGACAAGGGGTAAGTGTCTGCTCTGAAATAAAAAACTGTGGTGGAGTGGGAGGGAAAGGAAAGAAAAAGCATTCTAGTAAGGCAGGAAAGTCTCCTGAGCAAAGAATTCCAAAGAGCTGACACTAGGAAGTCTCAAGCCCAGTGCACACTTCACGCAGTGGTGTGGAGCCTTAGGAAGTGAGGTTCCTAGCAACTTTCTGCCCATCCTAAAGCCCAGTGTGCAAGCCATGTCTCATAACACTCACGGAGAGGAGTCCCGCAGAAATCCTCCCCAGCAGAGCCAGCAGAGGCCAGGGGACTAGAAAACAAATGTGAGGGTAGCCACAGGAGCTGCCAGCCTGTCAAGCCCAATGCACAGGCCTCTACAGAGATGAGCTGTGTCTGCAAAGGCCTCCAGTGCAGGCACCCATCTCAGGCAGTGCTGCCCACCACACCTCCCCAGGTCCAGAGGAGGAAGCCTGGCCCTGCCCTTGGATTCCAATCCAGCCACCGCACCCTCAGAAGGGAGAGACTTGCGCCCGTACCTTTGGGGGGAGGCTGCCCCCCTGCCCTGGTGTCCCCAGCCTGAGAGCTCCAGGCCCACAGCTGCTGTGGCTCCTCAGAGCGCCACACAGCAGGCCCGCTTGGGGGAAAGGGCATGCCTGCGTCCTGCTACAACCCCAGCGCTCCTCTCGGCAGACGGGGTCAGCCTCGGCTCAGCTCGTGGGGTTCCCAGGTGAGGAGAGATGGGTGCCAGGCGGGCGGAGAGGCCTGGGCAACAGGCACTTCCTGACATTCTATGTGTGCTGGAGGGAGAGGCATGAGTGCCAGGCTCAAGGCAATGGGCAGACCGGGTGGGCGGGTGCGGGCAGGCAGGCTGCCCGGCCACCCACAACAGCCGCCTCCCTGAAACCTGAACCACTTCTGGGAAAACTCAAGGACGCCAGCATTCTCCTCAGTGGCAAGCGGTACACCCAAACCATTAATTCTGAACCAAACTCACACAAATGAACAGAGGTTTAGCGACACTCTTGTGGATGTCGAGCGAAATCCAACCTCCAACCCCAAATCTGAGGGAAGAAGATGGATGTGCACTCACAGCCTTTACTCCCATCTTTCTCAACTGTCTGCTTCTTTAAAAGCAAGAGTATATTCTAGACCCCTGGTTCTCAACTTGAGTGTAATTTTGCTCCTACCTCTTCCAGGGACTTTTCACAATGTCTTACAATTATTTTCAGCTGTTACAAGAGAGGAGCTACTGGAATGAGTGGGTAGAAGCCAGGGATGCTGCTAAACATCTACATTGCATAGGACAGCACCACTATCACCATCCTACACCTACACAACAAAGAATCACCAGACCCAGTCAACAGTGGCAAAGGTTGAGCACTATTCCAGAAGGAGGGCCCTACTTCAGGGCTAACCATCCAAAGTCACCTTCAAAAGTACTGTTTCTACCTTTGGGTCCCCAGATTCCTGCCCAAGGGGATAGGTCAGTACCTGGGCAACTAATCACACAACTTGATGCCCTTCAGTTCCCACTTACACTTCTCTGAGCTCCCAGCAGGGGGCTAAATGGACAGGCACTCAAGAAGGTGGCCTTCTAGAAGAGACCAGGGCTAGGATCTGAATAACAGGTAGAACCACAAGTGCAGATGTAAAGGAGAGGACATGCTCAGTGCCAGAACAGGGTTAAGTAGAGGTAGCCAGGTGGGAACATGCCCAATGCACAACCAATTTGCCCCTCAAAACAGCTGTTATGTACGGAACAGCCAGGACTTGAAAAGGAAAGCCCCATCAGTATGGAAAACAGAGATGGTATATATATATATAGCCTGGTGTGGTGGCACATGCCTATAATCCCAACACTCTGGGAGCCGGAGGCAGGAGGACCACAAGTTCAAGCCCAGCTCTGTCAACTTAGTAACCTAGTGACCTGGTTTCAATTTTAAAAAGAAACTAAAGTGGCTGGGGTGTTCCTCTGCATAAGTGTCCTACATTCAATCCCCCAGCAGGATCACAAAAAAAAGTACGCACACAAACATATAGATACTGATTTATATTTCTTGGGGAAAGATAGTAGCTTTCTTTAGACTACAGAGGGGCCTGTGACATAAAGGTCCACAGGTTAAAATGGGGGCTCTTCACTGATCTCCTGCAGAGTGTTCCTTAGGTGACATTTCAGGGCAGATATAGGAGTTCTAGGGGAGTGTTAAGCCCCCAAAAGACCCAGAGAGTGTATACTACAGAAGCCCACACAGGGTACCTCAGGGTTCTAGATCTCACAATTTTACCTAGCCAGGAATAGAGAAGACAAGTGAATGTCTTACATTTTGGAAGGGCCTCTAAGAGCTACAGTGGGTGCATACTCCTCCCAAAGAGCAACCCAGTCTGCAAGACAGCCTTGAGTGCCCGGTAGGCAGAAGGGCAGGTAATAGAGGATACCCTCCCTGCCTGGGGAAGGGTACTCATGGTCCATGGCTCTGTAGTCCATGTCCTTGGCAACTAGCACTACACTGTACCAGAAAGTGGAAAGTCACAACACCCTTCCTGTCTGGGGAAATGGACAAGAGACATCTTTGTGTCAGAAAGTGGTCAGCCTATGAGTGGAGATCAGGACAGTCAGTCAGGACTTGATAGGATCCGCCCCAGCCAAAGGCTCCTAACATTCCAAGTGGGACATCCCTCCACCCTGCCTCACAGGCCCTCCAATCTGACGTCTAAGTAAGAGAAAGCTGTCAGGGGATCTTGCAGGTTACAGAGTATGTGGGATGTCCACTGAAATGCAAAGCCAAGGACATTGGTCCACACAGATCACAAAAGACTGCAGAACTGACCAGCCACTGATTTACAGCATAAATGCCTTCTGGGCCTATGCTGTCCATTATGGAAGACACTAGCCAACTACGATCAGAGTAATTGAAATGCAACACGTAGGAAATGAAGTGTTCTATAAGTGTAAATACAAGATTTTGAAGAGACAAAAACTGTCAAATGTCTCATTAACTGTTTTAATAGTAAATACATGTCAAAATGAAACAAAATTGACTGTCAAAATTAATCCCGCCTCGTTATGAAAAAGGCTGTTTTTGTCCTCCCCAATATCATAGGTGAAAGCCCTAAACCACAACATAGTAGTATTTAGAAATGGGGCTCTCGGGAGGTAATCAGAGTTGTTCGCTCAAGAGAGTGAGGCCCTTGTGATGAGATTAGTGCCCATATAAAAAAAGAGGACGAGTGCTCCCTCCACCTGTCGGTCCTAAGAAGAAGCAACAGTCTGGAAACAAGGATGAGAATCCTGACCATGCCACGGAATTCTGGCCTCCAGAACCATGAGAAAATACAGTACTGCTGTTAAAGCCTCCCAAGTCTGATAATTTGTTAAGGAAGCCACAGCAGATTAAAATACAGCTATTCCTGCCAGGTGTGGCAGTGCAGGCCTATAATTCCGGTGCTTGGGAGGCTGGGGCAGGAGGACTGCCATTGAGTTCAACAGCAGCCTGGGCTACACAGTAAGTACAAGGCCAGCCTGAACTACATACCAAGACCCTGTCTCAAAAAAAATAAATAAATAAAATAAAATAAAATACAGCTATTCCTTTTATCAACATAGCTACTATAAAATTTTAACTTACATGTACTACATATGGCTGATTCTATGTTTTTGTTGTATAGCCTTATTCTACATCTTCCTTCTACCAAGACACTGTATGCTGCAGGGGGTGGGAATAAGGTAACCAGCAAACCAGGAGGATGAAGGAAAACCCACTGTAAAGCCAAAGGACAGGAAGGCCAGCTCTGCCCAGCCTGGATCCAGGGCAGATCTTCCCGTAGTTCTTCTCCGGACAGGGCAGCAGCCAGCCACAGCAGTGGCTGGGGTGGCCACAAGAAAAATCCACTGACTCCACTTCCTCCCAGGGCAGGAGCACAGGTCTGGGAGTCTGACTTCAGCTGTCCCCTAACCAGATACCTACTCTGTTCAGCTCTGCCCAAGGGGTGAAGAGGCAAAAAACATGGCCCCTGGGCTCTAATTCACCCTGCTTATACTTAATGAGGGAGGTGAGACCCGGAACTAGACTGCAACCGGTTGGGGGAAGGAAGGGGTCCCACATCCCACATCTGAGGCCTGTTCAGTCCTGAGAAGGCTCCCCACAGGACTTAAGGGTCCAGACTGATCCAGAATTAGGAGCCCAGATGGCCCAGAGGCAGCCAGACGGGCTACTGCCTGGCTTTGGGGCAGCCTACAACTTGCCTTTCTTCAAGTCCTCCTTTCCGTTGGAGGAAAGCGTCTCTCTAAAGCAGCACGTAAAAAGCAGGAGATCAGAAAGGATCAAGATACTCAACCCGAACACAACTTTGTCTCCACACCCAGGAAGTGGCTCCAAGATAGCCACAACGTCCCTTCCCACAGGGTGTCCAGGTGCCAAAGTTGTCCCTGCCCTGGTGCCCGCACTCGGGCTCTAGCTTTCCAGTCCCGAGCGAGAAGCTTCTGGCTCTCAGTGTTAAACGACGAGTCTCATCGAATCTCATCAACCGGCCCAAGAAGGGAGCCGAGAGAGGGTGGGGACGCAGCGGACATCCCCGGTCCCCACCCCAGCAACAGCTTGAGGATCCCTGCCTCTCACGGGTTTCCCGGACTCCGCGCTGCCGCCACCTCGGGCTGCAGGGGACCCGCACTGCATGTGTAATGGGGGCTGGGAACAAAGACGCACTGGACCCAGCGCCTCGCCGCCGGGCACCAACCGCCCCCGCTGCCCCGAACTTCTCGCCGGAGCTTCGAGGCGGCGCTCCCCCAGTTTCTCAGGACTACCCCAGCCAGTCTCAGCGCGCCCACCCGGCTTGGCACGCCCCAGCCCACTAGGAGGAAATAGGTGCTTCAGGTTGAGAGGGAAAGGCGCTTTCCCTGCGCAACTCCGTGACCATCCACCTGCAAGTATCCATCTCCGCAACCCGATGGGTGCAAGCGCTGCGATCCACACGCCCGCGGCTGCCGGAGCGCGAAGGCGGGTCACCCACGCCGGCCACGTGCCTCTGGGAGGCCGGGAGCACGGAGACCTGTTGGTTTTCCTTCTTAGCCCGTTCCCCTCCCAGCTGCCCAAAACAAAGCTGCCCCGAAAGATGAACGCACTCTGCATCTGGGGCCCACAGCAAGGAAAGGAGGCGCAGGTGGAAGCCTGCGCCAAAGCCAGCGGTGCACCAAGCGCGGGGCAGCCTGGCGGGATGAGGCAGGGGATCCTGCTGGTTGTGTGAAGCCGCCCCTTAGCGTCGCAACACCTCGTAGAGAGGCGCGCAGCCCTCCCCCGGCCACAGCTGCACCAGTCCCGCCGCCCCCCACTACATCTGCCCGCCTCGCTTGGCTGCCTTCCCCGCGCTCGGCTTCTCCTCACTCTCTCTCCCGGTTCCACGCATCTGCGCAGCCCGAACCCCGACCCCGACGCTCTGGATCCCGGCCCTCATCGCGGGGCCCTCGGCAAACCAGAACCCCGCAGACGCCAACGAGGACGAGCTCTGTCCCGGAGACCCGCGCGCGCCCCCGCTCCCGCCCGGGAGGTGCGAGCTGGGCAGGTGGCGCGGCGACGAGGCCGCGGGCCCGCCCTTTGTTGGTAAACACCGCGCGACACCCTCCCCACGCCGCGCCCGGTCCTCACCCGTGCACAGCGATCCCCAGAGGAGGGCGAGGGCCGCCCAGGGCGCCGTCATGTTCCGCGGCGCCGCCCCGCGGACACCGGAGCCCTAGGGCAGGGCCGCGCGGCGCTCGGGGAGCGCAGGGCCCGG
>NW_004955427.1:25467815-25477165 GCF_000276665.1 Chinchilla lanigera
GGGGAGGGGAGGCGGGCCCTCCGGCCGCGTGGTCCGCGCCCCCCTCGGGGCGGGGCCGCAGAGCAACAACAACACGGAGGCCCCGCCCCCAGCCTGCGCCCCGGGAGCGAGCGTGCACCTCAGCCCGGTGGTGAGGCGGCCTGACCGCTCCGCTCCTGGACTCTGCCGCCCCAGGACCCCGTGACCGTGCTACCTGGGATGCCCTCTCAGCACCCCCGAGTCTCTCCCACAACGCGCGAGGGAGACCTCGGAGTGGGTGGACAGCTCCCGGGCCCCGGCCAGAACTCCTCCGTGCGCTAATTCCCCAAGAATAGTGGGCGAACCGTGCCGTTATTAACGCGCCAATGAATTTGCAGAGACAGGTTAGCTTTTCAGGACACGCAGTCCCCCACGCCATGAGCACAGAGGCAGAGCTGGGGGTCCCAGGGAGCGAGGATCTGTACCCCTGGATTCGCGGAGCAGCACCTCACTCCCGGGTTCTTCCCTCTTCTCACACCAGTGGAGCTCGCGCAGGTCGTGACAGGGCTCCCAGCTAAAGAGGGCAAGCCCTTCGCCCTCAGGGAGGAGGCTGCACAGGCCTGAGGAGTCATCTGGATAGCGAAGCGCCCTTGGGTTGAACCCAGTGCATTGTAGCATACTAGCCTCCTGCTGTCACACTGCGTTGTACCCACAGCCTGCCTGATTTGGGGACTTTTAATGGTGGAAACCCAATCAAGCTCTAAGGTAAAAGTCCATAATATGGAATGTATATTCCCCTGAAGAATTTGAAATGGGCTCAGACTCCTTCAGGCTCCAAAGCAACAGAAACACCCCAGGGACTACACTTTGGAGTCACTATCTCCCAAAATTTCTGGAAAATCCCATGTGGAAAATGATGGCCCTTGCTTGCCACAACCCCTACCGATGTCCCATTATTTAGGCCTTTTCTTAAACACGGGATGGAATGCTACTGTGTGGCAAGCAGAAGCAGTGTTAACAGGATGCCGTGGCTCTATATAATACAGTATTTGGGAATCCCGTAGGAGGCCCTGCAATGGTAGGGAAGCCAAGTCCATACCATGCACAGGATATGTCGTTACCTGCTCCATTCTGAAAGGACTCAACTATAATCTGTGTGCCAAAAACTAGATCAGCTCGTTCTTCTGTTCTACACCAGGTCAGGTAGCACAGTTAAGGGCTCAGGGGATTCAAGTTGGCAGGCATATCTGTGTCTACCGTGCTGACCTTTCTGGATTTGTGTATCCAGCTACCTGCTTGACAGCTGATGGTGCTGGAAAATCAGACAGCCAAAGAAACTACACACTACTCTTATGAAAAAAGATGAAGGTTCTCAACCTAATAAGAAAAAGGGGCGGGGGGGAGTTGAAGTTGCTAACATCTACAGTAAAAACAAATCTTCCAGTGAAATTTTGAAGAAGGAAAAAGAAATTTATTCTAGTTTTTCCACCATACCTCAAACTGCAAATATGATGGCCCCAGTGTTGATATGCTTCATTAAGATGGAAACAGCCTTAAACTCTAGAGTTTGGTGCTGTCCGTGGTTTCAGGCATCCACTGGGGATCTTGGGAGGTACCCTCATGCATAGGGGAGGACTAATGTACTCTTTTCCTTCAAATCTTCTCCTGGGATCTTGTTACACTGGCCAAGAAAGCTCTGTGTAATCAGCCCTTTTTACCTCTCCCATCTCACTGTTACCAGCGGTCACACTGGCCTGCTTTCTGTTCTTCAAACTCACTAAGGTTGTTTCTGCCATAGAGGCCTCACACCCTCCAGCCCCACTGCCGGACTCTCTCTTCCCTGATTTCTTGGAGACCTGAAATCCATAATGTTGAACTCATGAGATTAGCCTCTGTCTCTACCACCCTTTTGTTTGCAACTCCAACAAGCAAATATGAGGCTGGCTCAGCAGGGCAATGATAGACACCTGAAAAGAAAGTTTGGGCTGGGTTTTCTGCTCTTTCAAACATCAACAGTGCTAGATACTTCATCTGACGCCTGATGGTAACTGGAAGCTTAAAGACAGAAAGAAAAAAAGTGTCTAGTGAAAGGACCAAGCTCAGGACCTTGTGTCATTAAGACAAGCGCACTACCACTGAGCTATAACTCAAACACACCCAGCCCCTAAAGTATATTCTTAAGGAAATCAGAATTTTTATAATTATTTTGGGAACCACACTTCAGAAAATAGACACTTGTGTTGCCCATGACTATATATATGCTATAGTGGGCAATTTAGGTACAGCAGTACCGCCCTAACTCCAGGGGTACAGTTGACATTACAGGGGGAGAAGGAGTGTGGTTTCTTTGGCAATACAATCCCCCCAAATAAGATATGTATTTCTTACATCCTAACCATCATTCTCAAACTGTTTTATTTCTTTGCCTTGTTTTTCCCCCTTCTGGACCCCATAGTTCTTCTCCCTACCACCCTGGTATCACGCTATATTAACGGTGGCTACTTTCGGGTCAGCTAAATGAATTGGCTCAGGTAGAACGGTAACACTCTCTAAGTCTGGAGAAATATTAGGTTATGCTATGCTAATGGAAAAACTCCAAACCTTAAATGGCTTAACACAACAAAATTTATTTCTCACTCATACTACATGTCCATTAGCTGCACACACAAGCTCTACTCATGATAACTCAGGGAGTAAAATAGGTTTAAAAGGTCTACTTCTGTATGTGTGTGCAGTTCTACGGATTGAGCCCAGAATCTCTGCACTGAACTACATCCCCAGCCCCTTTTTTATTTTTTATTTTGAAAGAAGGTCCCACTAAGTTGCTAAGTTGCCCAGGCTGGGCTGGAACTGAAGATCCTCCTCCCTCATCTGGGATTACAAGAGAATGCCACAGACCCTGCTTAGAGGCTACATTTTGAATCATGCTTCTCCTATTGGAGAGATGGGAAGAGAGCATGGTAAACTACATGCCAACTCTTAAAACTTCTACCAGATTCTGACAGAGTGGTGGCTAGGATGTTGGCTTCACAGTTTTTGAATCTTTTAGAACCTCACATGAAAACATTGAGCAATTACATGGAAAAAGCAGAAAATCAAAATACATTCACAATAAAATTGGATGACAACTTTTCCCCCAAGATAGAAGCAAATGGAGACAAACTATTAATAGCATTGAAAGCTGAATGGGCCAGCATCTGTGCTAGAAGAAGCAGGGGGACACAGTGGGTAAATGAGGGACCTGATAACAGTAGAGACCCTGAGAGGTGTTCATTGGAAAGCAGGAATCAGTAATGTGAGCTAGGAAAACTGGGAGGGATCTTCCCCGATGCAATAGCAGGTGAATGTAAAGAGATTCTAGTTAGGGATAAAAGAACCTGGAACGTGCTGCCCAGTGAACACTTGAAATTCACCAACCAGCCAGGTGTGGCGGGACATGACTATCATCCCAGTCCTTGGGAGGCTGAGGCAGAAGGGTCACTGTGAGTTTGAGGCCAGCCTGGGCTACATGGTGAGTTCAAGGTCTGCCTGAACTGAGGTAGGAGTAGCAAGACCCTGTCTCAAAAAACCAGAGAGCCTCACTTAGGTCAAAACTGACATAAAGGAGATGGAATTTAAATTGAACTGGATAGGACCTTTACTTCTGGCCATCAGGCAGTAACCACACCTGTGCCACAAGAACAAAACTGGACAAAATATGAAGCAACTACTCCTGGACATTGGAAAATGCTGTAATCCCTGAGAAAAGACAAACAAATGAAAGCAAGTCTTAGGATTGGCCTCTGCTTTCAGTCTGGAGACAAATTCTGGTCCACAATATATTGAAGGAACCCCAGGCAGAGCCTTAGGCCTGTGATAGCAAAGTACATCATGGTGGGAGTACATGGCAGAGGAGGGTGCTCACTTTGTAGCAGCCAGAAAACAAAGAGAGACAAAAAGAGACCTGTGTCCTAGTCTTCTCTCCAAGGCCACACCCCCAATGGCCTAAAGGCCTCCAAGTAAGCAAGTAGGCCCTGCCTCCCAAAGGGTCCACCAACTGTCACAGAACACCTTTAATACATGGGCCTTTGAGGGACACTTCCAAACCATGGCAGTTATGATCAATTTTATGCTAATAAAGTTAGCAAGTTAAAAGGGAAAATTTGGGAATAATATACACTGTTAAAATCAAAACAAAAAGAAATACAAAATCTGAAGAAGCCTATATTAAGTAAATTGAATTTGTAAGGTAAAATTCCCACAAAGAAATGGCCTAGTTCAGGTGGTTATACCTTGTTTGATGAATCCAAGCAAACATTTAAGGAACAAATATTTTAGGAAACCAGCATCATTTTTTCTCAAGATTAAGACTATATTTAAAAAAAAAAAATCCTTGTGAACTTACATGCAAAAGTCCTTAACAAGGTACTAGTAAATTATACCCCAAAATATCTCAGCACTCTGGGAGGCTAAGGCAGGAGGACTGCAAGTCCAAGACCAGCCTGGGCAACTTAGTGACTTAATGAGAACCCATCACAAAAATTTTTAAAATGTAAAAAGGCTAGGGATGTAGCTCAGTACAAAGGCCTTGGGCTCAATCTCCAGTACTACAAACAAACAACCAGAAATGTAATAAAAGGATGATATCACATAACCAAAGAGTGTTAATCCCAAAAATACAAGGTTGGCTTTAACATCAGAAAATCAGTCAATATAATCACCATTTTAACAGCATAAAGGAGAAAAATCATAATAGATGCATGTAAAAGCATTTGCCAAAATTCATAAGAATATATTTCTTCTTTCTTAATATAAGCACTTAACATTATGTATTTCTTGTATTCACTGCTTTAACTATATTCCTTAAAATTCAAAAAATTCACTCTTTCTTAGAGAGGAGAGAAAACAAGAAATAGGAAATTTCTATAAAATGCTTGTGGATTGAAAAGAGGATCTGTCTCCTTTTTTGTTGAGGATATATCATGAAATATAAAAATCCTAATATCTCTACTATACTACCTCAGAACTAATAAGTGAATTTACTAAGGTTGCAAGATACATGATCAAATAAAAGTTTCTATATTTGCAATGAATAATCCTGTAAGCAATGCTATATTTCCATATGCTACCAGAGACAATAGAGAAAAACCTTTACAACAGCATCAAAACAATTAAGTATGTATATACAAATACCCAACATGCACATGAAAAATGCTCAACATCATTAGTCATTAGGGAAACAGAAATCAAAACCACAATGAGATTGTACTTCACACCCATTAGGATGTGTATGATTTTTGAAAAGGTAAGTAACAAATGTTGACAAGGATGTGGAGAAAATGGATCTTTGCTGCTTTATTCTTTTGTCTACAAAATGGTGTAGCCACAATGGAAAACAGTTTCTCAAAATTAAACATAGAATCACCACATACTCTAACAATTCCTCTTCCAGGTTTGCACTCAAAAGATTCAAAAGCAGAGATTCAAATAGATATTTGTACATTGATGTTCATAGCAGCATTATTTATAATAGCCAAAAACAAATGTTCATTAATGAGTGAGTAGATAATGTGATATATGAACACAATTGAATATTATTTAGCCTCTATAAAATATTAATCTTTAAAGCAGACTATTAACTATGAAAACATTATGGTAAATAAACAAAAGGACACATGCAGGGTGCTACTTATATAAGATATTTAAAACTTAGACTAGGCTTTTAAGACAGAACTAAAATAGTGGCTATCAGATGCTGGGTGTAGGAATAACAGGACTTATTTTTTAACAGGTAAAGAGTTTCTGTTTAGGATGTTGAAAAAATTCTGAAAATGTATTGTGATGATACAACATTCAATTTCTTAATGCACTCAATGATACTGAACTGTGTATTTAAAAGAATTGAAATGATAAAATTTGTATCATACATTATCACCAATAAAAACTCTTAGGTACTTGGGAATAAATTTAGCAAACTGTGTATAAGACATACACTAAAAACTATAAAACCTTGCTGAAGGGGATAAAAGAGCTAAATAAGGAACTGTCCCATGTTTATGGACTTAACTGCACAATGATACATACAGAACTTTCTCATTTTCATTGTGTGGATGCACTGTAATCTGTTTAACCTATCCCATTGTTTTGGTTACTTTTCTCTCACTGCTGAGACAAAATACCTGACACCCAAATTAAGGAAGGAAAGGTTTATTTAGCTCACAGTTGGTGGAGGTTTCAGTCCATACTTGGCTGGCTCCAAGGCAGAGTGGCACATGGCAGAGGCAACAGTTCATGGTGGCAGAAAATAGCAAAAGCAGCAAGAGCAAAAGGGAGGAGCAGCGGGCAGCATGCTTCTTTTTTTCCCTTATATTGTATGGAAACTACCCACCTTGGGGCAAGTGTAGCACTCACACCCATAATCCCAACACTGGACCATGGATCAATCATAAACTCTAGAAGCCCACCCCATGACTGCATGAGGTTTTGGGGAGACATCCAGACACAAACCATATACCTATGTTAATACATATTTTTTTCAAATAAGTTTGCTACTAGTAATTTCATAAATAAACGTATAATATTGTATTAGTCAGCTTTCCTATCACTGGGACAAAATACCTGACAACTGTAACTTAAAGGAGAAGTTTATTTTGACTCAGTTTTTTGGGGGGGTTGTTCAGTTCATGGCCAATAGGCTTCCAGACAAAAATTGTATGGTGCAAGAGCCTGGAGTAGAAAATCTGCTTATATAATGATGGCCAGAAAGCAGAGAGTTGGAGAGGTGGAACTGGGGACAAAAATATACTCTTCCAGATCATGTACTCAGTGACCTGCCTCTTCCAATCTGTGCACACCTCCAAATAACAGTCAGTTATGAACTCATCAGTGAACTAATCCACTGATGAGTATATGCCCCTGATCCAATCACTTTCAAACACCTGAGACTTTTAGGGGATATTTTAGATCTAAATGATAAAGTTATGTCCCCATCTCCTAAAATGGCCATGTCTATCTCATTATGCAAAATGTATCTAGTCCATTTCTAAGAGGCACCAAAACCTTAACAATTCCAGCATTGCTGAAAAGTCCAAAGTCTCCTCTGAGACTCAAGGCAAACTCTTAGCTGTAAGCCCCTATAAAAGTCAAAATGAAAGTTAAACACTTCCAACGTTCAATGGCACAGGGTAAAAAATTCCCATTCCAAAACAGAATAGAGAATAAAAAGGAATTGTTCCAAAGCAAAACTGAAAACCAGCAGGGCACACATTAAATCCTGTAGCTCTGTGTCCAGCATCTGGGGAAGGCTATGGTGAGCCATGAATCTCACCAAGCTTGGGCAGCTCCATCCTTCTGGCATTGCTTGTTGCAGCCATGTAGCCTCTTTCCTGGGCTAACTCTACTCACTGCCTGCAGCTTTCCTCACCAAACATACTACATTCCTGACATCTGCATCTTTTTGAGGTCTCCACTGCACTTTCAGCTTCACTGTCACAGCCTCATACACTGTCCTCTCAAGGGCACACTGTCTGGTCTCTCAGGCCTTCTTCCAAAATCTGAGCAGAACACTCTAGACCTCACAACTCTTGCATTCTGTGTGCTCCCCCTCAAAAACAGCACCACAAAGATTACACAAAGTCTGCCATCAGTGTGAGCATTATCTGGGCCCCTTTGGGCCATGGCTTCTGAGTGGCTGGATGGCTAAACTTAGGAAACACTTTCCTGGGCAACCCTGAAGGAGCTGAACTCCTTGGAGCTGTTCTCAAGACAAAGGCTTATATTCTTGTACTTTTGGGCCTGCGATGGCTAGGTCTTACTGATTCCTCACATGCCTTCAAGTCATCTTTCCTATTGTCCTGATGCAAAGTATTTGGCTGCCTTTAATGCTAATCGTTCCACATCTGCACTCAACTTTGCACCAACTTTACCGGAATGTCCTTTATGTCAAAGTTTCACATCATTGAGTTCTGCTCTTTTTGCTCCTGATTCTCACTGTAATATGGCTGAAAACTGCTAACAGTACCCATGCTGCAGCCTGCATGGTGGGCTGCCTTGAAATTTCCTCTGCCAGATTAATTAGTCCACCATATTTAAATTCAACCTCACCTAATGGCTTAGGATATGGGCAAAATGTAGACAAATTCTTTACCAATTTCAAACACACAGGTCCTCTAGAGCAGTTTCCAATGGATTCTGTATTCCCACCTGAAACCTCAAGAGCCCAGCCTTTATTATCCACATTCCCCTCAACATTTGATCTTCTGAGCTCTGTATATATCAGTGTAAATCTTCTCTAGTCTGCATCTCCAAACTTTTCCCACAAACCAGTTCTAAAGGCTTCTAAACCACATGGTCAGGCATAGTCACAAGGGTGATCACACTTCTGGTACCAATTTTTCTGTATTAGTTAGCTTTCCTGTTGCTGAGAAACAATACCAAACACCTACAACTTAAAGAAAGAACAGTTAAATGTAGCTCATAGTTTCAGGAGATTCACAGAAACATCATAGAGGAAGAGTGTGGTAGATTAAACCTGGTTAGTTCATTGTGGCTAGACAGCAGAGCAAGAGAACAATGCCACAGAGAAAGGAGTTAGAGACCAGTCATAGACCTCAACACTGCACCACTATGACCCACCTAGACACATCCAGGAACATACTTTATTAATATACCAGACATTTCTTAATCAAATGAAGTTGACATATTAGGTTTGTTTGCTTGTTTTGTTTTGTTTTGTTTTGTTTTGAGAGAAAGTCTTGCTAGGTATTCCAGGCTGCCTTAAATTTACTATATAGCCTAGGCTGGCCTTGAACTTACTTATGGCAGTCCTCCTGTCCCAGCCTCCCCAGCGCTGGAATTATAGGTGCTCACTAGGTGCTCAGTTTGGCAGCATATATAGTAAAATAGATATGCGCCACCACACCTGGCATGACACATTAGGCTTAACAGTCACAAATATATGTGTTGTTTTGTATGCTGCAGTGTCTTCATGCAGTTTCCTATTGGAATTATTAGATCATATATTCATAGCTGGTTTAATCAGATATTGCCAAATGCCCCTCCACAGACATCACACCAAAGCTAGATTCCTATCAGTGATGTATGAGGGTGCCTGTTATTCCACAGACCTAATAACACAGAATTTTAACAGGTTTTTTTAATCAGGTTGGGGAAAAGTGGCATTATGAATGAAATTGAGCATTTAAAAAGAGACTTAAAGAGTGCTTGCATTTTTTTCTAATGAATATCACTTTTTGGCTGCTATTTGTCTCCAGCCATTACTTGGGGTTTGAGTCTCTTCAATGTGTGTGTGTGTGTGTGTGTGTGTGTGTGAGAGAGAGAGAGAGAGAGAGAGAGAGAGTGAGAGAGAGATACCAGAGATTGAACCCAGGGCCACCACGCTAAGCTACATCTCC
>NW_004955427.1:25477265-25482231 GCF_000276665.1 Chinchilla lanigera
TTTTTTTTTTTTTTTTTTTTTTTTTTTTTTTTTAATTTTGAAACAGGATCTAAGTCACTGATTTGGCCAGGCTGGGCTCAAATTTACCATTCTCTCTTTTTAAAATTTTATTAGTACATGTTTGCAGTTCACACATTTAACAATCATCTCAGGGAGTTGGTACATGTACATAATACAGCTTGTTCCTTTTTTTTAATCACCTTGCCTGCTCTTCCTTCCCTCCCTCCTCCTCTACTTTCCCTTTCCCCCTTTTCATTCTTGTTGTACATCTTAGTTTGTGTTTATGGCATGTAATGTCCATGTTCACTGTGGTTATTAGGAGCTTGTGCCTAGCATATCTCCACTCTACCCTATTTCCCCATCCCCTCCCCCTCACCCCTTACCCTTGTCCCCTGAACCCCCTCCCATGTGCAAGTGATCCATCCCCTTGTCTTGTTCTATCCTCCTTTCATTTTTCTTTTGGTTTGCACTTTGCCTTACTAAAATGAGAGATGCCATATACTATTTAAATTAGTGTGTCTGATTTATTTCACTCAGCATTATATTTTCTAGGTACATACATTTTCCTACAAATGTTTCAAATTTGTCCTTTTTATGGCAGAGTACTATTCCATTATACATACCACATTTTCTTTATCCAATCATCTGATGGTATACAGTTCTTTATCCAATCATCTCTTGATGGGTATACAGGTTGCTTGCAGGATTTAGCTATTATGAATTGTGCTGCTATAAACACTGGTTTGCATGCATCACTACAGTATGATGTCTTAAACTCTTTGGAGAAGATACCTGGAAGGGGGATAGCTGAGTCTTATGGAATTTTTCAAGTAGCAATAATCATGCCTCAGATAAACCTCATTGGCTATGATACTGCCACTGGGCAAAGCTGTAATTTTTAATTTTAGTTCTCTCTGGAGTAATATGGAATCTTAGTGTTGTTTTAATTTGCATCTCCCTGATTTAAATTTACTGTCCCCTTGCCTCACCTTCCTAGAGTGCTGGGATTACAGGAGTGTGCCACAACACTTGGATCTTTTCAGTTTTCAAGAGAATTTTATGTACTAGGAGAATATTGTCTTTGATATAAATTGTAACTATTTTTCTCCCAGTTTACCATTTGTCTTTTGATTCTTCCTACACACTTTTTAAAGCATCACAAGAAACTCATTTTTATGTGGTCAAACATACGAGTATTTATATTTTTACTCCTGAATTTTGAGATGTGAGGTTTCCCCCACTCATGATTACAAATGAATTCTATCATGTTTCCTCCTAGGAATAGCATGATTTTAATATCTAGATTGCTGATCCATTTAAAATTTATTGTAGGATATGATATGAAGCATGATTCTAACTCTATATTTGTTCATATGGTGTCTAGTTTTCCTAATCTTATGAATTAGAAGTCCATCTTTTCCCTGTGCTTTCAAAACAGCATCTCTTTCATATATTACATGTTCATGCTTACTATTCTGTTCTCTTGATCTGTTTCCAACTCAATATCACATTTTGAACACAAGGTTTGTTTTATTATCCAGCATAACTAGTACACCGTTACTAAGCTTCATTTTGAGTTTTCCCAGCTATTTCTGCTTGTGCACTTTTCCAAATGAACTTGAGAATCTTTTTGTCCACATCTAGTCACATCTCTTCCTTCAAAAAACTTGATATTTTTATTTGGAATGCATTAAATCTTCATGAGTCTTTGTAATCCTTTTGCTCATCTATTTTTTACCTTTCAAGGATGTTTAAATATTTTCTTAAATGTTAGCTCCATTTCTAAGGCTTTTGACTTTTTGGTTGCTATTGTAATAGGGCTCTTGTCCTTCACAGCATGTAATTTGTATTGGCTGTCTTCACTTTGTACTACCTCTTTACATCCTGCCACTTTACTGAATTTTCTTTTCTGTATGATTTTACCATTGATTTGCTTTTGTTTTAGCTCTTCCTCTCCTATTTTTATGCTTTGGTTTTCTCTGCTATATTCAAACAATATTAAATGGTAGTGGAGTGACTTTTTCTTGATTCTAGCAGAAACAATGCTAGTAGTTCCTCATCAACTGAATTCTGACTTTTATCAGTTTCTTAAAAATCAGGAATAAGTGTTACATTTTGTTAAAGGCCCTTCAGTAACTATAATCAAATTGCTTTTCTTCTTAGAGCTATTGAAATGGAGAATTACGTTCACTGATTTGATAACACTGAGCCATTTGGGAATAAAGGTACTTGACTACGATATCTTTAGTGCCCTATTGGCTTATTTGTTGATATTTTATGTGGGAGCCTTACTGATATTAATTTGATAATAACTGATAAATGTAATCTTTTTTTGAATTTTTAATATTTTTGGTACATTTTAGATACACATAACATTCATCATGGGGAATTTGTACCTGTACATCATATATCTTGTTTCCTTTTTCACCATTCCCCTCCCCTCCCTTCAATCCCTCTTCCCCTCTTTACAAAAGCTTCGTTTCCATTTTTTCCTTTTATTCTTTTTTTCTTGTCCCTCCTTTCCTTTCCATGCCTCACCTCCCTTGTTCCTCTTCTCATTTGAACATTTTCCCCATTTCTCAAAATCTATTATATATTTTGGTCCTTATTTATACTTTTGGTTTCTCACACCAGAGAAACAATGCGGTATTTTTTATTTTTATTATTTTATTTTATTGGTACTGGGAATCAAACTCAGGACCTTGCACTTGCCAGGCAGGCACTGTGCCACTGAGCTATGTCCCCATCCCTCTTTCTTATTTTAAAGAGAAAAAAAAATTGTCAAGACAAAGTAATATGAGGGTAACAATGGTTAATACATTGTGTATTGTTATCTTTAGTTACTCAGAGTACAAGAAACAATGGGGTAGTTACACGTGTGTCTGATTTATTTCACGTAAGAGTACGGTCTCAGGGTACACCCATTTCTCTAGAAATGTCTCAAGCTAATCCTTTATGGCAAAGTAGTAATTCACTGTATAAAAAAAAAAAAAATCACATCTTCTTTATCCATTCATTGGTTGATGGGCATTTGGGCTGTTTCCAAAATTTGGCTATTACAAACTGTGCCACTATAAACATGGCTGTGCATATCTCACTGTGTATGATGCTTTTAATTCTTTCAGGAAGATACAGAAGGGGAATAGCTGGGTCAAATGGAACCTCTAGTTTTAGTTTTTTGAGGAATCTCCTCACTGATTTCCACAGTGGTTGCACCAGTCTACACTCCCACCAACAGTGGAGAAGTGTTCCTTTTTCCCCACAGTCCCACCAGCATTTGTTATGGGTTGATTTCTTCATAGGAGCCATTCTTTATGGAGTGAGATGGAATCTCAGTGTTGTTTTAATTCACATCACTCATGACCAGTGATTTTGAACATTTTTTCATATATTTATTTGCCATTTCTACTTCTTCATCTGAGAAGTATCTACTCATTTCAGATACCCAGTTTTGGATTGGGTCTTTAAGTTTGGGGGGGGTCTGATTTTTTCTTAGTTCCCTATATATTTTAGATAGTAGCCCTTTATCTGAGGAACAATTGGCAAAAATTTTTCCCTCACACTGTAGATTGACAGATGTAACATTTACAAATTGGTTTATACTAAAAATGATGTAATAAGATGGGTAATACTTCATGTTAATAAGAGATTGATCTGTAGTTTTATTTTGTATAATCATTACAATTAGATATTATCAGTTATCTGTTGTTGTAATAACTCTGACTAACATGCCACCACAGACCCTCAGAAGCTTATAGCGAGAGAATGTTTATCAACTGACTATTGCTAGAGTGCCTGGGATGACCAGGCACTTGCTCCACAAGTTTGTCATCCACCCAGTCATGTATCACAGAAATGATTCTCCTGCACAAAAGAGCAAACTCAGTCCTGTGAGTTATTTTCAAGCCTCAACTTGCATCATGTGTGCTAATACTCCACTGGCCAAGACAAGTCACACAGCCAGTCCTAGAATCAGCATTGGGGGGCATAACAACATTACACAGCAATGTTTGTGAATACAGTTAAATGTTACTATGGTTTGGATCTGGAATGTTCCCCAAGGCCCATGTGTTAATAGCTGGGTCACTAGATTCTGTGCTGCTTGAATGTGGTGGAAGCTCTAGGCAGTGGGGCCTAATGGGAGGAAGTGAGGCAATCAAGGGTGTGCCTTTGATGGGCTTATTAGGAGCCTGGCCCCTTTCAACTGACTGTGGACTGAAATTTCCATGACTGTGAGCCAAAATAAACTTCTCCTTTTTTAAAGTAGTCTCAAGACTTTTTTCTTTTCTTTTTGTTCATTTGTTTTTAGTTTTGTGGTGCTGGAGATTGAACTAAAGTCTTCAGACTTGCTAAGCAAGGACTCTATCACTGAGCTGCCTCCCCAGCTCTGCTTATTTCAGGTTAAGAAAAGCTGACCACTTCTTCCTTTCCTATCCTTATTCCTTTTATTTCTCTCTCTCTCTCTCTTGTCTAATTGCTCTAGCCAATATTTCCAGAACTATATTGAATAAGAGTGGTGACAGTGGACATCCTTGTCTTGTTCCTGATTTTAACCATTTAGTATGATGTTAGCTATTGATTTATCATAGATGGCTTTGATCAGCTTGAGGTAAAGGCCATATATTCCTATTTTCAGTAGGGTTTTCATCATGAAAGAGTGTTGGACTTTATCAAGGCCTTTTCTGCATCAATGGAGATGATCACGTGATTTTTGTCCTTGGCTCTTTTGACTTTGGTGTATTACATTAACAGATTTGTGTATACTGAACCATCCCTGCATTCCTGGTATGAATCCTACTTGGTCGTGTTCTATAACCTTCTTGATGACTTCTTGTATTCTGTTTGCTAGTATTTTATTGAGAATTTTTGCATCTATATTCATTAAGGAGATTGGCCTATAGTTCTCTTTCTTGGCTGGATCTTTCTCTGGTTTTGGTATCAGGATAATACTTGCCTCCAGGAATGA
>NW_004955427.1:25482816-25501072 GCF_000276665.1 Chinchilla lanigera
GTTCATCTGGAACCAGAAGAGGCCTAGAATAGCAAAAGCAATCTTGGGAAATAAAGGAAAGGCAGGAGGCATCACAATTCCTGACTTAAAATTATATTACAAAACTACTGTGATAAAATCAGCATGGTACTGGCACAAAAACAGACCTGAAGATCAATGGAATAGATTAGAAGATACAGATACAATTACAAACACACTCAGTCACCTTATCTTCAACAAAGGGACCAAACATGTTCAATGGAAGGAAGACAGCCTCTTTAATAAATGGTGCTGGAAAAACTGGCTATCCACATGCCAAAGACTAAAACTAGACCCATGTCTTTCACCATGCACCAAATTAAAGTCAAAATGGGTCAAAGATCTAAATAATAAAAGCAAAACACTAAATAGATTGGAAGAGAAAGTAGGTAAACATCTTGAGGACATTGGGGCAGGCAGAGAGTTCATGAACAAAAGCCAAAGTGCATGGGAAATACTTCAAAGAATCAACAACTGGGATCTCATCTTATTGAAAAGTTTTTGCACATCTAAAGAAATCACCAATAAAGTAAAAAGAAAACCCACGAATTGGGAAAAAATTTTAGCCAACTGCCCCTCAGACAAAGGACATCTATCTAGGACATATAAAGAATTAAAAAAAATCAGGCCTCCCAAATTCAAAGACCCAATCCAAAAATGGGCATCTGAGATGAATGGCGAATAAATACATGAAAAAATGTTCAATGTCATTAGTCACTCGAGAAATGCAAATTAAAACAACACTGAGATTCCATCTCACCGCAGAAGGAATGTCTATCATCAAGAAATCAACCAATAACAAATGCTGGAGAGGCTGTGGGGAGAAAGGAACCCTACCCCACTACTGGTGGAAGTGTAGATTAGTGAAACCACTGTGGAAATCAGTTTGGAGATTCCTCACAAAACTAGGACTGGAAGTCCCATTTAATTCAGCTATTCCCCTTCTGGGTATTTTCCCAGAAGAATTAAAGACATCATACCACAGCAATATATGTGCACCCATGTTTATAGCAGCACAATTTGTTATAGCTAAATCTTGGAAGCAACCCAGATGCCCATCCACGGAGGAATGAATAAAAAAGATGTGGTATTTTTATGCAATGGAGTATTACTCAGTTATTAAAAACAATCATCTCGAGGCTTTTGTAGGTAAATGGATGCAACCAGAGACCATACTCATAACAAATAAATCGGACCCAGATAGGTAAACATCATATTGTCTCCTTGGTGTAGGAACCCGAAAGACTAGGTAAAACTCAGCATGTGCAATAGATGATAAGAAAGGGAAAGAAACTGCTCAAAGGAAAGAACGACTGGGACGAGGGAAAGAAGAAAAAAGAAAGAAGGAACGCAAAATATAAATATATATATGAATAGCTGCGATAACTGTATTGCCAATGTCTGATGGTGTACTGAAATGAAGTTAATGATTACAATTTTTTTATGTTCTGATCGATTTTGCATGCTTGTGCTGGTGGTCAGAGCAACTGATTTGAAGGTAATATATGCAGTGGAATTACAATGGTGAACTCCTACCATCTTGTCTAGTGAAACTCTGTATTATCTCCACTGTTTTATCCAAGAATTATTTTTTTTATTCCCTATAATGGTTTGAGCAATCTTTCATTCTTACATCTGGTAATCTGAGCAAGGTAGTTGAGGATAATGATATGGAATGTAACAAGAACTGTTGATTTGTATTATTTTGTCTTGAGACTCTGTATCACTTTGAATGTTCTTGCTTTGATTTGTGTCTGTTTGTGATACTGGTATGCTGATACTGTTCTATTTATTTGTTTGTTTCTCATTTACTACTCTCTTTAAAATAAAAAAAAAAAAAAGCTGACCAATACAGGTGTGAAGCAATTGGGGCCATTTTTGCAAACAACCTCAGTTTCTTCTTACCCACCATTCTTTACATCACTCCCACAAGTAAAATAAGCAGTCCCATCCCAGAGACATCTAAAATCTGAAACATGCTATGTGTCAGGCTTGAAATTAAAGATCTCATCATATCTCTGATAAGGTCTGGCTGTGGCTAGTCATGATCCAGATACAGGAAGTGAAATTCAAAGAGCTGCCCTCTACATATCTACAATACGAGGGAGACAGGGCCAGGTAACTGCAGAAGCATTACCATTTGAAAATGTAAGAATGGAAGGCTCATAGCAGTTATTTGCACATAGCAATCCCAAAATCACACTGGAAAAGCGATGCCAGATCTGGAGATGTGTAGTGCTCTGTACATAGGCTCCAGTTCTGTGTCCTAAGTGTATTAGGCATCTACTGCTACATAACAACATTAGCACAAATTTAATGACTTCAAACCACACCTATTTATTATGTGTTTCTATGGGTGAAGAGTCTAGGCATGGCTTAGCTGGGTCCTCTGCTTCAGAGTCTCTCACAAACCAGCAGTCAAAGTGTTGGCCAGAGCTAGGGTCTCATCTGAGGCATGACTGGGCAAGGATTCACTTGCAAGTGCATGCAGTTGTTGGCAGGATTCAGTTGCTTGTGGATTATTGGATGAGAGCCTCAGTTCTTTGATGGAAATTGGCAAGGAGCTGCCTTCACCTCCTTACCATGTGGATCTCTCTGTAGGAAAACTCACTTCATCAAAGCCAGAAAGCAAGTTATTACAGTCTACTAGGGGGATGTAAGCTATGATATTATATAACCGAACTATAAAAGTGACATCCTTTCACCCTTGCTATGTCCAATTAGAAGACAGTCACAGGAAGGGATTGTATAAAGCTGTGGGCACCAGAAGGCAGGGATCACTACAGGCCACATGTTTGTCCACCACACTGACAGCAGCATCCCAGTCCACTGTTTTCCTTGGTTCTTAGTTTCACCCTCTTGCTTCTTCACATTTGTGGTCCTCCCAGAACACTTCTAAAGAGGGCACCAAAAAATATGAGGTTTTTTTGTTCGCTTGTTTTTAGTACTTGGCATTGAACCCAGGGTCTTTGTATCTACATCCCCAGCTACACACACACACACACACACACACACACACACACACACACATACACACACACACCCTTTAATTTTGAATTTTGAGACAGGGTCTCACTAAGTGGCTAGCTTACCTAGACTAGACTTGAACTTGAGATTCTCCTGCCTCAAACTCTCAGAGTGCTAGGGTTACAGGCATGTACTCATGTACCACCACACCTGGAAAAATATGCCTTCTGAGCACTTTCCTCAGCCTGCTTCCTGCCCACAGAAAGTCAGAGGCCCAGAGTCTTTTATATTTAGTCCCTTTAAATCCAGATTAATGCCACTTGCATTAGTATAGCTCTCTGAAGGTTTGTGGTTTTTAATGTCTGATTGTAGTCCACTCTACGTATCAAAAGCTACATCCATGATTATTGAGCTCTCTCTCCCTAGTCGTAATCACGGATACCCTAGTGACACAGTCACACAGCTGTGGGACAACAATCTTATGATCCCTAAAAGGCATTTTAACCTCTCGGAGGTTATAGGAAACAGGAACAGGAGGTGTCGCTCAGTGCTAGAGCATGTGTTTATCATGCATGAGGTCTGGGATTCAACCTTCAGCACTAAAACTAAGAGCAACCAACCACATGACAACAACAGAGGTCACAGGAAAGCGTCTCAGAGCTCTTGATCTTATTTTTACTTAAAGTCAGGTCTTCACTTGATCATCTCACATGACTTAAAGGATGAGAATGTTGTATTTCCCATCTAGCACTTTTATATTTCCCTTAAATTCTACTGGAAATCTGACTAGTTCTTTTCTGAGTAATAGCCAGCTGACATTTTCAAAATTCTGCCTGGAAATCTTTCTCCTCAAGGCCAAATGTTCATTAGGTACATTTGCCTTCTTCCAAATAACCTCAGGAGGTAACATGGGTATCATTTTTTTCCAGTTTCCTGCAGTTTTTCAGCCTCCTGTGATAGTTTTTTTAACCAGTCTCCATCCAGAGCCCAGTTCCAGGGTCACATGTTTTAGGTTTTTCTTTTGGCATCAATTTCTGTATCAGTTATCTATTACTGCATAGTAAATCACTTCAGCTTGATCCCTTAAAACAGTATCTGTTTAGGTCATGATGAGACTGGTCACTTAGGCTGGACTCAGCTGGACTGAACAGTCTTGGTCTCATTCACGTGTTTGGGACAGGCAGCTACAACGTACTTGGTCCTGGAAGGCGTTGCTCAAGCACAGACTTTCTTGTCACATCACTGCCATCCCCACCCCCAACCCCTCAGTGCTAGGGATGGAACCCAGGACCTTCTACATTCCTAGGCATAGGCACATTTCCCGGCAAAGGCACAGAATTTTTCTGACAAAAGTGGTGAGCAAAGTGAGAACAATATTAATTGTGCACTTTGTGTGGTTTTATTTGCTTTGCAGTATTGGGGACTGAACTCAGTGCCTTTGCACGAAACTACATCAAGCCCTTTTTATTTTTTTTATTTTGAGATAGGGTCTTACTAAGTCTTTAATTTCCCAGGTTAAGTTCAAACTTTCAACACTCCCCCACCCAGTCTCTAGAGTTCTACGATTACGGGCGTCCACTACCACACCCAGCTCACAAGTGCTTTTCTAGCCCCTTTTACATCACATTTTTGACAAACTCACTGGCCAAAGCAAGCCACATGGCAGGGCCCAGGGTGGGACGGCACAGTGAAAACCCACAGTGAGGCCTGCTGACAAGCAAAGATTTGGGATTCCCCTTTGTAACTACCACAGGGGTCAAGGTTTTACTTGCTTCATAAAAATCCCTGGAATTCTTCCTCTCCAGGGTCCTGGAATGGATTATATAGTAGTGGGATTAACTGCTCTGTGAAAATTTGGCAGAATTCCCCACCAAACTGGTGCCTTTTTGACAGAATAGTTCTTCGATAATCTTTTCTATCTCCTTTATGAGAATTTCTCTCCCTTTATGAGAATCAGTCCATCTAAACTTTCTATTGGAGTCACCTTAGTAAATTGCATTTTCCTTGGTCACTGTCCATTTCATCTAAATTTTCAAATTTATTTGCACAGAGTTGTGCGTAATAGTCCTTAAAATTAAAATTTTTTGTTTCAATATTTTTAGTATTTTTTCTGGAGTTTTCTTTTTTCTCCACATCTTACTTAAATTATCTAGTAGCTTGTCCATTTTAATTTTTTCCAAATGCTCAAAATACTATTCATTTATTCTATTTTTCTCTTTACCAAATGTATATTTTTAATCCTTATTTACTTTTGTTTTTCTTCCTGAGTTGAATAGTAATTAATTTTTTCTTTCATTTATCAATGTTTCAATATTTTCTTTTTTTTTTTGGTTTTTCTCCGGTACCAGGAACCGAACTCATGACCTTGCGTTTGCCAGGCAGGCGCTTTGCCGCTGAGCTAAATCCCCAGCCCCTATCAATGTTTCAATATTATAAACTATATTTTACTTACAGTTTAAATTATATCCCATAGATTTGTTATTAACCTTCTTGGGAAGCTCTGATTTTCTCTTTTGTCCCAAGAGTTTAATAAAAGTTTTTCTTTAGATAGGGCTTTATAAAATTTTTTTGGTTTGTTTTGTTTCTTTGAGACAGTTTCACTATGTAGTTCAGGCTGGCCTTAAACTACGTAGCCCAGGCTGGTCCTGAACTCACCAGCAATCCTCCTGCCTCAGCCTCCCTAGTGCTGGATTACAGGCATGTGCCACGATAGCTGGCTTTCATAGGACTTTTTAAAAGAATATTATTCATTTATTTTATTGTATGTGATTAAAGAAGGGCTTATTACTGTTAATGTCTATAAAGTATTTATGTTTTCTTTATGGTATCAATTTTATAAAGAATAGGTATATTCTTTTACCAAAGGAGAAAGGTCAATACAAGTAGAGATCTAAGTAGTGAATGTTTAAATATTAAAATTTATTACAGTAAAAGACACATTGACATTAATCCCCCTCAAAGTCCTCTGCCTCGCTTCAAACACAATTATCCTATTGTTCTTGCCACTTTCTGAAGCAGTTCTGAAAGTCCTTTTTTATGTGTTTTTACAAGGGCTGATAAAAAATATGATGAATACTGCTGACAAGTGCCATCCAATAATGGAAAGGCATATTCTTAAAAACACTACAGTGTCCTCACCCACCTTTTTCATCAGATTGGGCACCATGCAATTTCTCCCCCAAAGTGAAAATGGTCATAAAAGGTAAACCTTTTCACCTGAGGCAGTGCAACTGAAGACATTCATTAAAAAGGATTTCCAGGACAGCTTCAGAAAGTGGCAAGAAAGATGGGATAAGTGTGTTTGAATGACGGGAGAGTATTTTGAGAGAGATTGATGGTAATGTGTCTAATTTTTTAAAACTTTTAAACACCTTTTATAAATCATACCTCATACATATTTAGAAGATCTTTTTTCGTGGGTACTAGGAATCGAACTCACGACCTCGCACTTGCCTGTGTGAGGCAGGTGCTGTGCCGCTGAGCTATATCCCCAGCCCAGAAGATCTATTCTATAGAAACTGTTATTTAGATCACTTATATCCTTATATAGTTTGTCTTCAGTCTTGGAGACTGATATGTTATATTTTTCTACTAATAATTTCTAGCTTTCTACCTACTTTTCCTGGCAGTTATGTCTTATACAAACGTAATATGCTTTGACAAGCTAGGAGTAACATGCCTAAAATAATGAAAAAGGAAGGAGAAAGAGAAAGCACAAAGAACTCTTTGTTGCATAGGCAATAGGTTGGCGTCAAGGAATATCATGTAAAGGTGACAGACCACATAGCTGAGGCGGTAATATTCATAGCTAGCATATCTTCATTGTGAACTGTGGCTTTTAGCATTCGAATGTCCTTTGTGTTTTCCTGAATTCTACTCTATCAGAGATAGATGCGGTGATCTCTGCATTTTGTAACTTCTATTTTTCTGGTACGTTGTTGCTTATCCCCCTACTTTTTAGCCTTTATTTTATTGTCCTCATAAATGACAATGTGTTGGTAGATAAACCAATCTCAAATTCTTTTTCTTTTAGTGGATGGATGAAGTCCTCTCGCATTTAGCAATTTGAACCATGCTTGGATTTATGTTATGTGTGCTGCTTCACTTACTGCATGTTGTTCACTGTGTGATCTACTGCCTTTATTACTGTTTCTTGGTCAATGAGGGCTATTTGTATTTTATTTTAGTGATTACATTATTCATATTATACTATTGCCCTTATTTATGCTGTACTATTACCTTTAATAGTATCAAATACCTTTTAATGCTTACTTCTCCTTTTTCCGTATTTTAAGCCTCAATTATGTGACTTGTCAATTTTAAGTAATATTCTTTAACTCCTGTCTATTTCCTGTACAACAAAGAGCTCTTGGGGCTTTCTTCTTTCACTCCCTTCCTCACTTGCCTAATTGTCTACCACGAGAAAGCATGTACCATCTGACACTATTTGTCCACGTTTCTCTTATCTACATTAGTCTTACATCCACAACTATTGATATTCAACGATCACCTTGTCCTTTTGTTCAAGTTTCCCCAATAATCTCGATAGAAGAAGCCTTTCAGTAGACTCCTGTTTGGTTTCTATCTAGGAGGTTTCCCAAAAGTTTCATGTGTTCAGAGACTGGGCTTTGGGATGGTGATTGACTTTTGGATGGATCAGCCTACTGATGAGCTTATGGTTAGGAGACAGAGCCTGGTTAGAGGTTTGGGGGTGTGACCTGAAGGGTGCATCTCCCTCGATTCCTCCCTTCCCTCTGCTTCCTGGCGACTATGATGTGAGCCGTTTGCCTCTGCAGCCGGCCCCCCCACTATGAGCCAGCCAACCATGGGCTGAAACCTTTGAAACTGTGAGCCAAAACAAATCTTTTCTCCTTTAAATTGTGGGTATTTTATCCCAGAAACAAGAAAGTGAAGAAGGAAGAGAATGTGACTATAACATTCCCTGAGCTATTCTTGCCCTATTAAAACTTCCTTCTATGTCCTGGATACTTAAAGGTCAGCTTAGCTGGATACAAAATCCTTAGTTCATACTTCAAATTTTTTCTCCATTATTTCAATTTTTTTGAAGTCTTATGCCAATCTGATCTTTCTCCCTTTATAGGAGACTAGATATTCTGGCCTAGAGACAGTTATGATGTGTGTTTAGATGTCCCCGCCAAAGCCTCATGCAGTCATAGGTGGGGCTTTTTCAGAAGTGGCTGGATCTACAGTGTGTGATGCTGGGACTGATTCACAGAGCAATGCTAGGCTCAAGAGCACTAGGATTAAGGGTGTGAGCGCTACCCACCCTACATACCCTGGATAAGATAGAAGGGCAGAAAGATGCTGTTAAGATCCCTTGCTTGCTTCTGCAATCCCTTGCTCTGCCTGCCAGGAACTGTTTTTCCTCCGCCAAACCACCCTGCCTTGGAGTCAGCTGATTAGGGACTGGAACCTCTACAAACTGTGAGCTAAATAACCTTTCCTCCCTTAACTTGTGGGTGTTGGGTGTTTGGTGTCAGCAAAGAGAAAACTAAGACAGTCCAAGATAACATTTCCTTTACTTTCAAAGTATAATAGTTTGATAGAAGTATCTCAGAGCTTATCATTCTGGGTCAATTTTCCAAGTAACAAAACACATCTTTTCAAGATAGTTTCAGGTCTTTTTTTTGCATAATTTTAAACACTAACCTGTTCCATTGTCTTTTTTCTTCAGGAGTTCCAATGTCATCGACATTGTATTTTCTTTGCCTATTTTTCATTCCTGCCTTCCTTGTGCCTAACTATACTGAAGCCATATCTACTCTCATTGGGTATCTTGTAATTTAGTTTTCATACCTGTCATGATTTTGTTTTTCTGTTCAAATTCTTTCCTAAGTTTGGTCAGTTCTCTTTTTGTATATCTTATTGCTTTTTCATTTTCATTGTAAGTTTTTGAATTTCTGACCTATGGTATTCTTTCATCCCCACAACTGTTTGATTTATTTTACATTTTTTGGTACTGGGAATCAAACTCACAACCTCAAGCTTGCCAGGTAAGCACTGTGCCACTGAGCTATACCCATAGCCCCCTCACTTTTTTTTAACTTTGTTTGGGTCTGACTTATTTTAACATTCATGTTGGAGAGCTATGCTGCAATTTAATTTTTCACGGTCCAATTGGTCATTCATGTAAAATTTAACAAGTAATGTCTAGCCAGGTATGGTGGCACATGCTTGCAATCCCAGCACTTGAGAGGCCAAGGCAGGAGGATTTCCGTGAGTTCAAGGCCAGCCTGGGCTACAAAGTGAGTCCAAGGCCTGGCTGAATTACATAGCAAGACTCTACCTCAATAAACAAATAAAAACCAAGTAATAGCTAGGAGGTAATAAGTTGTTTTCTTCTGAATCTTTTGTTTTGTTTTGTTTTGTACTGGGGAATCAAACTCAGGACCTTGTGCTTGCCAGGCAGGTGCTGTGCCACTGACCTATCTCTCTGGCTCTCTCTGAATCTTGGACTTCCTGTTTTGTCTGGTAGGCTGTCATCTTCGGCTTCTTGCTTCCTCTTCCCACTCTCATTCCCTAAGCTCCAAGGGACACCAGTCCCTCTAAAGATGGCTTCATCGCTACTGGAAGTGATGCTCCGGCCCCACTCATTGTCTCAACCCTTCTTTTTCACTTTCCACCAGCCACTGCTCTGAGCCAACAGGTCCCAGATCTGTCTGCACCATCCTGCTATGCTGAGTGAGACTAAAATTGTTTGCTTTAATTGGACTCTCAAGTTCAGTAAGGGCCTGAGGCAGAAGCAACATCTGGAGGATTCTGCTGGAGACAGTCTATGCAAACTGTTGCAAAAACGTGAGCAGGGAACAGAAAGGTAATAAGAGGGAGGAAGGAAGAACCCGTCACCATCTACACAATCACATGAAGACAGCGGAACTGAGAATCACGACTTTTCAGCTGATAAAAGGACTCCAAGATAAAAAAGAAACCTAGAATTTAGAAAATTCTTCCAGAGGAATGACACAATTTCATCTACAAATGAACCAGAAAGAGAGGGCAAGGGAAGCCCTAAATGGTGCCACCTGGGGATGGCACAGGCTGTTTGTGGGCAGAGCCGAGGGTGGGCAAGGGAACATGGTGGGGCGTGGTGAGTTACAGCAGGCGGCTGTGGGGAGGGGACAGCGACCAAGAAGGGAAGGAGGAAAGCTGCTCCAAAGAGAGAAGGCTGAGAGCATGGAGGGGGCATGGCAGACAGGAGGGGACTGGGGAGCGTTTCATACAGGGAGATGAGGAGGGGAGAAACTGGAGGGCCAAGGCGTGGAAGAGAAGGGGCCGCAGGGGCTGGGTTGTGAGAGAGGATGGACAGCAGGGTCAAGGTAAGGTGTGAAGGAAGTGGCTATGGTTCAGGCCTTGGAGCCGCCAGGGGCTCGGGGAGGGCACTGTCTCCCCCATTCTGCTCATTCTGCTCCTGAGATCAGCTTTCATTCTGCCTTGAAATGGGAAAAGTCACAATTTTTAGTGGACACTGTATTATTCTACCTTGTGGGATAATAGATAAGGAAGAAGAGATGTTTTCCTGCCCCTGGGCAAAGGCAGCCCAGGTGTCTTCAGGGAGATGTGCTGAGGCTGGATTCAGGATGGCCCTGGACAGGGCGGGAGCACACTGAGGAGTCCGCATGGGCAGGCATAGGTGCTCAGGACAGGGAAGAGCGTGCATGCTGCTCAGAGCCGCATCTCCACGGGGGATCAGTGAGTCTGGGCAGGTAGTGGTGCTCGGGCCTGCAGAATTCATTCCAGAGGGCCTTGGGTCTGGGACAAGATTTTCTGCTCCAGTCTGGCATACCGGGGGAGGAGGGCCTCATAGACCTGCAGGGACAGCAGAATCAGCAGCTTAGAACAAGGCACAGGAGGAGGGTGCCCCTAGTAACAACTTGTAATTTAAAATGTTTAAGTTCCATTTACTTGCAATTTAAAGTGCTCCCCCCCCCCCAGGAAAGGAAACATCAATCCACAAAAGAGGAAATACTAAATGGGGTGTAATGATACATGCTTAAAACCCAGCTACTCAGGAGGCTGCGGTAGGAGGACCAAAGGTCAAGGCCAGCCCAGGCAACTTAGTGAGATCCTGTCTCAAAATAAAATAAAGGCTGGGGACACAGCTCAGTGAGGGAGCCTATCTATGTTCAATCCCCAGTAAAACGAAACTCATTAATTTGTATAACAAGTATGTATTATTATTATTTTTTTTTTTTCTGGTACCGGGGATTGAACTCATGACCTTGTGCTTGCCAGGCAGGCGCTGTGTCGCTGAGCTAAATCCTCAGCCTCTCAAGTATGTATTAATAAAAAAGTGAGGAAAATAAATAAAAAATTTAAAAAGAGGAAAATGCTAGTAGTTCTTAGGCATACATATTGGGGATTGAACCAAGGGGCTTTGTACTGGACTAAATTCCAAGTCCTTTATTTTTTACTCTGAGATAGCATCTCACTTAAGTTGAAATATTGCCCAGGCTAGGCTTAAACTTTCAATCCTCCTGCTTCAGCCTCCCAAAGTGCTAGGATTATAGGTGTGTACCACATTCCCAGCTGATTTTATTTTTATGGTTTGTGTGTATTGAAGGTTGAAGCTAGAGCCTCACACATGCTAGGCAAGTACTCTACCCTGATCGGCACCTCCAGCTCTAGACTTTTTTAATACTGTAAATTTTGACAAGAAACAAGTTTTTGTTACCAAATATACAAAAGTTAAAAAAAAAATTCTGGTAGGAGTACCTAGGACGGGCTGTCTCTCTGCACAGCTGATGAAAGGTGGTGGTACAACCCTTTTGAACATGAACTTGACTTTATTTTCTGTATTAAAGGGGTCCATAGTCTGTGACATAGTTATTCTACTTCTGTGAAGTTCTTTCTTCTAAAGAAATAATTCTAAATGCAAGGTCCCAAACTCATTGAGGGTCTTTATAAACCCACTAAATGCTCAGATCTATGAGATGTGATTGAAAAATACTGTGTACGTCCAAACTGTTTTAAAATCTATTATAGTAAATTATCATAGTATCTTTAGTTGTGTCATTATGGCTCCCTTGATGTCCTGCATTGACTAAAACTGTTTCACTTTCATGGTCAATCTGATTTGGGGGAAGAGCCAGAAGTCATACAGTGCCAGATCCAGAGAATAAGGTGGGTACAGACTCACTGTAATGTTTTCATAAGCCTGCCTTTGCACTGGATGGCAGTTGGTAGGTGCATTCACTGTATTTTTGATCAGACCCCATAAAGACACTCACAAAAGATACTTCTAGAACTGCTTTAGAAAGTGGAAAGAATGATGGAATAAGTGTTTCTGAAGTGAAGGGGAGTATGTTGAGGGAGATTAATGGCAATATGTCATTCACTATAAGAGATTTTTAATATTTAAACATTCACCCTATTTAGATCACCCCTCAAATAAGCCTGCCATGGGCTACACATTGGCACACAACAGCAGAGGAGAAAGCTCAAGCAGCCTTCCTCTCCAGTAGCAGAGCAGGCGTAGTCTCTACAGCAGTCCACACCGCTGTCCAGAGCAGGGTCTCTGCCTTCGCATCTTCTCCCTTCCCACATTACAGCTCAGACCTTCTGATTCCTGCCTTTAAGGACAGCTGTGTGAGGCTGTGATGTTTGGAGCAGCTACAGATGTCCTAGGATCACCCACAGCACAGCCAGAGCGGTACTGACCAATACTGCAGCCACAAGCCAGGAAATGTGCCTGTAACTGTAAATGTCAAAAACTTCATGCAAAAAGGAATGCTAAATATCACATTAATAATATTTCTAATTGGTCACCTGTTGAAGGGACCATATTTTGGATACACTGGGTTAAATAAAATATATTATTAAAATTAATTTTACTTGTTACTTTTTACTTTTGAAAAATGAGACAAGGACATCTGTGGCTCACATGAGGTTCTCATTATTCACTGCTGCCCTGAGAAATCACAAGGAACATGACCAAAGCCTGATGCCAAACTGCTGGCCAATACTACCTTTGGATTTCCTGTCAAAGCCAGCTGCATCTGTGAGCTCCAGCACAAAATGCGGCACAAAATCTGGCTCTTTTGTTCCATTTTCTTGAAATGTCAAAAAAACCAGGATCTCCCTTTTAGCTGAGCACATCAGTTTTGACATAGGTGACAAAGAAAAACTTAACTTTTTGGGAAAAAGACCCTAGTTGGCTCTCATAACGCAAATGGTATGGTAAAATCTGATGGCCACTCACCTGAGAAGCTCCAGGGGTTGGTGTGGCAGCCAGTCTGGGTTTGGGGGCTGACTTCACAACCTCTGAAAAGGCCACATCTGTTCCACCTGCAAGGCCTAGAAGGGCAAGGTCATTTCATATCTGTGCATGTTGCAGAGGAAGTGGCTACCAGTAGACAGCACAAAGGATCACAGTGGTAAAACCAGGTACCTCTTCTAAAACCAGGTATGGGGCTGTATCTCAGTCAAGGCCCTGGATTCAATCTCCGGCACAAAAAAGAGAAAAACGTTCCAAAACTCAAATATTGTAGCGGCTGCACAGCTCAGCAAATTCACTAGAGATCACTGAACTGTACACTTAAAATGGGCAGTCTTTATGTATATATACTGTGCCTCAATAAAATTTTTTTTAAAAAGAAAAATTTCAAGTGCTGGCCTCTCTTCAGCAAGAGCCTAGTCTGTCTTGCTTCATGTGAGCACCCCTTCTATAGACAGGGTCTGCTGTCTCTGGCATATGCAGAAGAGTGGGGTGGCTCACCCGTCCTCCCTCATGTCCCTCTGCTCTTCTGCCCCTCGCTACCTTCTAGCCATCCAGGGCGTCTTCCAACGTGTTCTGCCCCCAACTGAGTGCTAACACGCCTCTGGGGGGCGCTGGCGAGCTAGGGTTTAGCTCAGGGTTTAGGGTTTGGAAGACAGCAAGGCAGGAGGACCCTGGTACCCTTTGGCAACTCCATGAACATAGAAAGGGAAAACAAAAACAAGGCACAGCACAGTGAGGGCTCCAATTTCCTTCCCACTAGCGCAGAAGGAAGAGTATAAAATAGATCCCAGCCTTCTCTCTGGCTACATCGTAGGCCAGCTTATGCAACAGTATTTTCAAAGTTCTCAGGAGAAGTATTCTGAACTCAGTCCTTTATCCAGCTATTCTTTGGGATGGTACAACAAAGACCTGTTGGACATGCCAGACCTCAAAATTATCACTTGCTGAATCTGAATTCTCGCTTAAAATATTTATTTAGGTTGTGCAGGCTGATGAAACTAGCCCAGAGGGCTGAGGGTGTGACTCGGTGATAGCGCACTTGCCTATCGTGTGCAACGCTGGGTTCAGTTGGCGACACCAACAAACAAAAATCCTAGTATAGAAACAAAGAAAGAAACTGCAGGGAGTTAAAGCTAGGCATGGTAGTACACACCTGTACCCCAGCACTCTGGGATGCTGAGGCAGGAGGATCACAAGTTTGAGACGAGCCCCCAAAAGCCCTGGGTTTAATCTGTAGTACCAGAAAGAAAAAAGAAAGAAAGAAGAAACTGCAGGGAGTTGAAAAAATAAAGGCAATATGCTATAAAATGTGGTTAAAAAATAACAATCTGGCAATAAACTCCCCAGCGATCTTGATGCAGGAATGGCATGAAGTGCGGCAGGGTATATGGAGTGAGTGGGAGGGGAAAAGAGGCTAACTATTAAAAGAAGTTTATGTTCTCTGATGAATTCACAACACGGAAATAAAAATATATTTAAGTAGTATGCTGGAAAGTTAAGAGTAAACATGCAAAGAATGGAACCATCAGGAGGAAGGTCGAAGCCCTGAGGCACGTGGTCGCCAGGTGCTGGAGCAGCAGAGGACAGGGCAAGTGGTCTAAACTGAGGAGGCCTGGACTCGGGCTTGCACTGCTCCCTCGCCAATGGGAGGATGGGAGCTTCCCGTAGTGTCCGGAGTTCCTGCCCGGGCTCCACCACAGCCTGGGGCCTTCGAGGAGCTGTCCAAGGTCCTGGACTGCTTGGGTCTGAAACCTGTCATTGTCTCAACTTGCTGAAAACACAACGCTGGACTTCATCTACCTCTTCTGCTGACCAACAAGCCTGACCATGCTCACTTGCCCTCAAGCACACCCTTCCTAGCATCCTTCGGCAGAGCGTGACTGACCAGGCCTCATTCAGTCCATTCTCTGTCTCCCTTCCTCTACTTTAAGTAGAGAATAAAGAAGCAGAGGGGTATGCATGGTTCTAGCCTGCTAGGAGGAGGCTAAAGGCCCAAGACTCCAATGTCCCAAAGACTACGAACACCCTCCTCTTCCCTTTCTACCTGCTTCAGTGCAGCCAATGCCCCAGGCACTTCCAGAGACTGTGGTGTCCCAGTCACCAACCTACCATGAAAAGCTCGATACGCAGAGCCCACGCAGGCAGAGCTGGCAGTGTCCATGACATACACAGGGGCACCGAACACATCTGCAAGCACCTGGGAAGGCACAGGGGTTTCACTGTAGTAGTCACTCCACAGGGAGCACAGGCATTTGGAGAGGTCCTTCCCAGGCTCTCCTTCCTCATGTCTTATCATCCTCCATCCAACCTCTGCTGCCTCAAGATGCATATCTGGAGTGTAGCTAAGTTGTAGAATGCTTACCTAGCTTGCACAATGGCCTGGGTTTGATCCCTAGCACCAAAAAAAAAAAAAAAAAAAAAAAAAAAAAAAACAAGTATACTTGGCCATGGCAGGATGACCTGGAGGAAGTTGCCAGTAAAGGCAACAGTTCTATGGCCTCTATGACATGCAGCTGGGCACTAGTGGGTAGCAGACTAACATTAACAAGTCCAGGGCTGGGGATTTAGCTCAGCGGCAAAAGCGCCTGCCTGGCAAGCACAAGGTCGTGAGTTCGGTTCCCAGTACTGGAGAAAAACCAAAAAAAAAACAAGTCCAAACTAACAAGGGCATGTTTTATGGGGATTACGATGAATCTTCCATTTTAAAAAAGAATAAATTGCATTTGTGTAAAAGGAGGACCTGCATAAAGAGTTCACATGGACCAGACTGGGGGAAGGGCACTAGTCAGCCAGAGATACTGCCGAAGATGTCAGTGGTCCCGGCCCTCCGCTGGGCTGGTGCCCCCCTTGCCAGCCGCTGTGTATGTGCAGGCCAGTGGCTCACAGCACTTCTTCCTCACGGGAATGTGCCTGGCTGAACAGAAGCCGCCTGTGGAAGCCACTGAGACCCCCTTGCCCAAGGCACAGCCGGCTCCGCAGCTAACTCGTGCCCCAGAGTGACCCAGGTGTGGAGCTGAAGCAGGCTCCAGCCAAGATTACACCTTGGTTTATCTCTCATCTCCAAGTCCCTCACTCCCTTCTTCCTGGGAGAACTCTCTCAACAAACCACTTATAGAAGAATTCCTGTTTCACATTGTGCTGCTAGAGAATCTTGCCTATGACAGGCATATCGTAACTCAGCATTTTTTTGTTTGTTTTTGAGACATGGGTCTTGCCCTGTAATTCAGACTGGCCTTGAGCTCACTGTGTAATCCAGGCTGGTCTCAACTTGAGGCAATCCTCCTGCCTCAGCCTCCCAAGTGCTGCGATTACAGATGTGTGCCACCAGGCCCAACTACAACTCAGCATTTGATGGAGTTACTCAAACAGCCAAGGCAGCCACAGGCTGCACCTAAAAATATAGTGTCCTCCTCAGAGGACCAGATGGCCCCATGTTGTGACAGCCTGTGCACCAGACATCTGGGGTTGACTCCTCTTTTGGTAAATATTTCCAGTGTAATAAAGAAAGAAGAGCATAACAGGTCTGGCACTGTGTTACAAGAGGAGTGGCTGGAGAAACAGAAAGTTAAAGTAGAAGGGAGGAGCTTGAGGGAGAAGGGCACAGTGTCTGAAGATTCACCCCGGTAACAGGCACTTTCCAAGTGACTGGAGAGCCAGCGCAGCACCAAATGGGACTGCACAGGGGCAGAACCAGCTGCAGGGGCGACAGACCTGCTCACTGGGGAGCTGTGGGTGGTGAAGGGTGTGCAGGGGTATTGCGCTGCGTTCCTTCCAGGCAGGAATGGAGGCTGTCCTTCCTGTGGCCTATAACAGACACACGGAGGGGCAGTGGCCTGTCTCCACCCACCTGTAAGATGTCTGCATTGTGAGATGCTCCTCCAGTGGCCAAAATCTTTGTCTTGGACACTACAAGGGAAAAGAAAGACAAGGTGTGGTGGTGGCAGCTCCCCTGGTGGGACGGGCTGCTCCCAGGGCTTGTCAGCTGCCTGGGGCTCCCACTGGGCCAGGACCCACTTCTGACCAGGCCTGGGGGGACCAGGGCTGGCTCTGTCCATGCAGGATGGCCTCACAATGTGTGTGTGAGGCAGCGGCCCATCTACCTTTGCGGTCGTAGTATCTTATTACTTTTCAAAAAATCTCCCAACAAACCAGAAAGAGAACAGAATCTCCTTAGATTGATAAAGGGTATATATCCAAAATTTACAGTTATTATTATTGCATTATTATTATTACCATTATTATTTGTAGCACTGTCATTAAGCTACATTCACAGCCTTTTTTTTTTTATCTTACACAGGGCCTCACGAAGCTTCCCAGGCTGGCCCTGAATTGCAATCTTCCTGCCTCAGCTTCTAAAGTAGCTGGAACTCCAGGTGTGTGCCACTACACCTGGCACAAACACTATTCTTTACAGAAAGATTTAGAAGCATTCTCTTTAAGACTGGCATGCCAGCCAGCCTCACAATGGGCTCCTGGCACCCACACCCTCCAGGGCCCCGTCTCACACTTGCTTGGTAGATCTGTGGGTGATGAGCTGTGGGCTCCAAGAGCAGGTCATACAAGAGAGTGAGGCTCTTGTCTCACTCTGACCTAGACCACTTTCTCTGATCAGTCACACTGAGGGAAGCTAACTGCAGTGTCATGAAGTCACTCAAGCAACCCTAGGGAGGGGCTGACATGCTGAGGAGGAAAGGCCCTGTGCCAACCACCATGCTGGTGCGCCATCTTGGAAGCAGACCTTCCAACTTCCGTCAAGCCTTCAGACAACTGCAATCCCAACAACAGCCTGACAGTAACCTCAGGAGTTATCTCCACTCAGAACCACTCAGCAGAGCAGGGAACAGGCACAGTCCCAGCTACTCAAGAGGCTGAGGCAGGAGGAGCATGTGAGCCCAGGAGGAGTTAAAGGCCAGTTTAGACAACATAAACCCATCCCTTAAAAAAAAAAAAAAAAAAAAAAAAACTACAAACATATTACAAAGTCACAATTATACAGCTTGTCCCAAAAATCTTTGGGGGCTTTGTTTTTATTTT
>NW_004955427.1:25501868-25530546 GCF_000276665.1 Chinchilla lanigera
TTTTTTGTCTTTTTGAGACAGGGTCTCACTATGTAGTTCAGGCTGGCCTTGAGCTCACTTTGTAGCCCAGGCTGATCTCAAACTCACAACAATCCTTCTGCCTCAGCCTCCCAAGTGCTGGGAATACAGGCGTGCACCACCACGCCCAGCTTTGAATTTTACTCTTAAAAACAAATGAGAGATGTTTGCAATACAGAAAGCCGACAAGGGCCTACTATTTAAAGCACACAATAAAGTCCTCCAAATCAGTTTGAAAAAGACAATCCAACAGAAAAATGGGAAGGGATATAAACAACCAATTCACAGAGGAGGAAATCAAAGTTACAAAGAGTGGTTCAAACTCATTATTAATGAAAGAGACACAAAAGAAACCTCGCGGAGTTATCAGCTGATACCATTCGACCGGCAAAGATTGGGCGCCAGTGAGGAATGGAGCACACTGCTGACCTGAGAGGAGCAAGAGACTCAGCCCTTCCCTCTAGCCCTGTGCTGAGCAGAGCTGACCTCCCACCAAGATGGAAAAGCGCCCACTAGAGAAGGTGAGGTAGGGTGGGGCAGTGGGCCCAAAAGAGGTCAACTCGCAGTCACACTGACCCCCAGGGCGGACAGAGAGACAGCCCCCAGGGCCACTCATCAGAGAAGGAATCTGGATGCAGAGCGCTCCTTTATGCAGCATCTGAAAAGAGGCCGCAGGGGACACTCCAGCTTAGATCACGCACAGGACGCACGGGCATCTCACTAAATCCATGTGTTCATGCCCCACTGCTATGTTTTAGATCTGACATGCCCCAGAAGCTCATGTGGGGGCCGCTTGCTCCCCAGTACAGCAGTGTTCTCCGGTAGGAGACGGCACCCCGAGGGCTCGAACCTCACCAGCGGGTTTCCCCGGATGAACTCAGGAGTTACATGAGGTGACTGCCGGAGGTGCCAAGATGGAAGGAGGTGGGGCTTGGCTGGAGGAAGCTGGAGGTGGGACAGGCCCTTGAGGGGTACAGATTGTTCCTAGCTCACTTGCACTCTCTCTCTCCCTCTCTTCCTCTCCCTGTGTGTCTGTCTATCTTTCTCTGCCTCTCTGTCTATCTCCCTCTCCTTTTGCGGCTCTCTCTGCTGGGGACAGCTCCTCCTCTCCCAACAACCCAGAGGACTCCTGCCAAGCACTCAGAGCACTTAGCCATCATCCCTGCCCTGCTCACCCAGTCTCATTTCTCAGGGAACTCTGAAGGCTTTAGAGATCTTCAGATTTCTTCTTAAACTTCTAGGGTTGTATATCAGGGAAACAGGAAGGTGCATAGTATTGATTTTATTTTAAAATTTGTATTGACCTAGAACATACATCCTGAAAAAGTATACACATCCCATCAGCCTATAACGTGACAAATGTTCACAGGTACAACTGTGTAACGTGACTAGGAACCCTGCCAACACACCAGCGCCCTCTCAGGCCCCCTTCTGAAAGCTGACTTCGCACCCTGTCCCGATTCCGACAGCAGCGAATGGCTCTGCGTGTTCTGCCTCTAATGCACACAGAACCTTGCCACATGCACTACATGTTTGGCTTCTCTCACCCAGCGTTACATTTGTGAGCTTTACCAATTTTGATGCACATAGTCCAGGCCGGTTCATTTTCATTTCCATGGAGTGTCCTGTCATCTGGGCTCAACACAGTGCACTTGTCCTGTCTACTAACAGGTGCGACACTGCTTCAGTGTGGGGTTGTTAACACAGAGCAGACAGGACAGGGGATGTTCCTGTGCACATCTTAGTGGACATGTTTACATTTCCGCTGTGCATTTCTGTACAAGTGCGGCTGCTGCAAGGCTATATTCAGCCCCAAGAGATGCTGTCTAACAGGTTTTCCAAGAGGCTTGCCCGCTGCTCATTCTCATAGTATCCTTTTACTTGCTTGGTACAAAGACATAATAAAACATATCCCACATAAAACCTGAACTGCCCATAAAGTTCCTAAAACATATATAAAACATATCTCACATAAAACCTGAACTGCCCATAAAAGGATCCTAAGAGGCCCTGGAGCGAAGAGGCAGCAGAGGTTTTTGGGCTTCTCTAGGAACAGAAGCTGTCATTCAGATGCACAAACATCTCAGAAGCCTGACCTTGGCGGCTGGCCAGTGCAGCTCCCTGGCACCCAGACCACTCAAATGCCATCAGTCAGGGAAACTCACTGACCTCCTTAAACTGCCTGTTCCACAGCTCCAGGTCTCAGAACCTGTTTGTCTGCCCTGGTCTGCCCTCTCTGAGTTCTGAGGGCGGTACCCTATCCCATTCTTCCAGTCCAAGCCAAATGGCCCAATCATTGTCCCAGATCCTTCCCACCTTCACTGCCCAGGTCCCTGGGTGCAGAGCTCAGCACAGTTAGCCCGTAGCCAGCTCAGGGTGACAGAAAGACCTCCCTCTCCAGAGCCACACAGTTCCGGCCAAGAGCTCAGGCTACTGGGGCAGAGTTGAGGAGCAGGCTACCTGGCTCTTCCACACCTGTCCACAGGTGTCAGCAAATCACCTGCTTACACTCAACTGGGCCAGGCTCCACCTCCCTCCAGGTAAAGACCCCTGCAACAGAGTCTTAACAGACAGGGCCCCACTAGCCCTGGGCCCCCAGCTCAGAACATATCCTGCCAGGAGCTCACTTACTGACTCTATAGCCCAGGCCTTCTGCATGAATCCTCTTGGCCATGAATTGTCCTTCAATCAAGGCTCGAATCTCAACATCCCCAGGGAATGCTGGGACCTGTTTTCAGGAAAACGGGGACACATAGTCAGGAATGTTCACTGTCCATTTGTATGTGTGTGATATTTTCTTAAATAACAGCCCAGATTTGGAGCTCATAGCTTGCCTCTTTGATACATAACTCATACACACAAGCTCACAGCTTCACAATACACTACTTGGGGGAATTCATTGCATTGTAGAGCTCAGCCTCAGGCACCTGAGGGTTTCGAAATGGCCTGTGACCTGGAATATGTTATGCAAATCTTGCTGACTGCCATTCTCTCTCTTAACAAAACAGAGATCACAGTGGCCTCCATTTCTCAGAAATTAAACAACAGAGCCCAGTGTGTAGCTGAAACTTGCTCAGTAAGAGCCTAGAGCTTATGCTGTGTACCCCACTGTGGAAGATCCTTTAGGATAGCGCTGATGGGCACCACCCCTAGGCTCAGCATGCCTCTCCAGGACCTGAGACCAAGGCCAGAGCCCGCCCTCACCAGCTCCTCTAAGCTTACTGGCCCACCGAGAGTCTGCCACTCTTCCCATGTTGAGCTCTGTCCCAGGCTGGAGGGCTCAGCTTTAGGCCCTCCCCAGAGAGGCCTGCACCAGTCAGTCCCTGGGCCTGCACCAGTCCAGCCCTCACTCTCCTTCCCAGTCACATCACACACTACAGTGCATCTGTTTGTTTACTTGCTTTCTGTCCTTCTCCTTTCCGGACTGTGGGCCCTGCGGAGCTGGTGCCTATCATACCTATATGCTGAATGAGTGAATGAATGAACACCACCACCTTCTCCTTGAAAAACTACAACTTATGTATATCAAAGAGAGCAGGCAGCTGGGTGTGCTGGTACATACTTGCAATCCCAGCATTCAGGAGGCTGAGGCAGGAGGATCACTTTGAGTTCGAGGCCAGCCTCAGCTATACAATGAGTTCAAGGCCAGCCTGAACAAGAGAGCAGCGAGACCATGTCTCAAAAAACAAAACAAAAAAAAAAAAAAAAAAAAAAGACCAGGCATAAAGTATACAGTATCTTCTTTCAAGAAGATACTTTCTCCAACAACAGAAACCAGACTGATGCTATCAGAGGATCAACACACGCTCCCGACACTCCATACAGAGCTTTGCATTTAACTCAACACACAATGCCATGCCAGTCACCAGATCCAGGGCCACCTGACCCTGAAGTGACCAGATAAAGCACCTTGCAGATGCTCCCCTGTATTTACTGCAGTCACAAACATCTGGTGATGACTTTGGGGACATCAGGAAAGTCAACCCAAGAATTGACTGACCCTCCCCCTCCAAAGGACAAGGGGAACACACGGCGGAGAAGGAGGAAGACAGTGGCTTTTCACCCAGAGAAGATCATGTCCAAGCCCCTCCCACTGCTTGAGACCTTGTGACTCTGGGTAGATCATGAAGGTGAGGCCTCAGTGTCTCCACCCGTAAAGAGGGACAGTCATGTCCAATGGTAGCGAACGTACAGCACACATGCTGCAGTGGGCACGCAGGGCACTTTGTGTTGACAGGTGAACCAAGAGTCTGAGTTATTTCAAACTCATTGTCTGAGTGTCTGAAACCTTAGTATTCAGCTTAAATTGTAGTCTTGGCAATTTGTAATAAATAAGTGGGTTTTGGGTTGCAGTTCAAAATAGTTCTAAAAGGTTCATCATCAGCTGGGTGTGATGGTGCAAGCTGGGTGTAATGGTGTACGCCTGTTACCCCAGCACTTGGGAGGCTGAGGCAGGAGGACCATTGAGAGTTCAAAGGCCAGCCTGAGCTACAGAGTAAGTTCAAAACCAGCCTAGATCCTGTCTCAGAAAACCAAAACCAAAACAAAGTAAAACAAAACAAAATGAAAAACATAAAAGGTTCACCATCGCTGGTCATGCCTATATCACAGAATTGATTTGAGAAGTAAACGAGGAAGGTATGAAAAACCACAAGCACAGAGCCTGGGACCAAACAGTGCTCATAAGTGTCTCTGTCCTGGAGGCTCTTTCTCCAAGTAGAAATTCCTGACCTTGAGATCTGGGAGCTGTCGGTTAACGTAGGTTGCAGCTCACCAAGGAGTATTGTGGGACAATAGAGACATTCAGGGAAAACGAACAGCTGTTAGCTCAGACAGCATCCTCCTCGTGAGTAGGAGAGGGAGGCCTGGGGAGACCCCACTAACTCCCATGCCTCTAGAAGGAGCACTGCACACCCAAAGGGTTTCAAGTAGACAAGTGGATGAAGTCCCTAGAAGAAGCATTACTGATAGGGGACCATTAAATTTAAAACAAAACTGGAGTCAGTGTAGCTCTAATATCAATAACATACACACCTCATGGTCTTCTGCATTAAATCTGTGACATCCAATGGTTTCAGGGGTGATCTCCATTACATCAAAATAAAAACCTGAAACAAAACCAGGGAAAGACGAGAGGTCAAAAACAAAGATCACCTGCTTCTCAACAGACTTAGAAAACGGTGAAATGACCTATATCAGTGGCGGTGAACCTTTTAGAGCTTCCCATGATAACAAACAGCTGGCTATGGCACGAATGAGAGAGGTTTGCCACTCACCACCACTGACCTGGATCCATGCTCCAGGCCTCCTCTTGTCCCCCAGATGAGCCCTGTGAATGTCTGTTCCTTCTCTCCAACAGGACAGAGGGAACCAAAGGCCTGGGATAACTTTGCTTAGTGATTACCCTTTCTACTTCTGCTTGAGAGGCCAGAGGAGGAAGCAGCTACCCCACCAATCCTAAACCACTGGCAGGTTTGGTGATGGGAGGGCGCTCCCAGCCTGCTCCGAAAGCCTGCCAGGCCCAGGGTGCCTTTCCCAACAGAGGCTAAAGAAGCAGATACTGCAGCTGCTGTCTCTGATGCTGTCACCAGGGGATTCAAGGGGACAGAGATACAGCTACTGTCCAGCCCGGGAGTAGAAGTATAGGCCGCAGGGCTGCCCTAGGCATCCCCACTGCCCTCCTCTGACCCAGCTCATGGGCCCAGACCGTGCCCCTCCCGCAGGCAGCCGCCACCCCATCCCAGGCCCAGGTATCTCTAGACAGTCTACCCAGGTTGCCGCCATTCCCCATCTCCGTGGACCGCAGTGCCTTAGAGAACTCGCTCCAGGAATGGGAAGCAGACTCATCACGGATCTTCTCTCTCATGAGGGAGCCATTTTTAAAGCTGCGGAAATGCACACAACTCTGAACACTGGGCCCACAAGTCTTCGGAGAGTCCCAGGCAGAGGGCACAGGTCAGAGCACAGAGCACACAGTCTCCTGTGAGAGCTGTCAGGAAGCAGGACATCGTTCTTGCCACTTGCTAAGGGTCTGACGTGAGCCGACATGTCACATTACCATGAAGTAAACCCTCTTCTCTCCATTTTGTGAGGAAAGTATAGTTTAGATACGCTTCAGGGTTTGCCCAGCCCCCACAGGACAGGGTGGTGGTGTTTAATGTGTGGTCCTGGGCTGAGGGGGTCTGAGGTCTTGGATCTGCCCCACTCAGCTCCACTGTCAGCAGAGTGGTCGGTCCCTGGGGTCTCAGGTGCCCATACTGGGTGTGGGGTCTGTTTAGTAGAACCGGAATGCTCAAGATGGTGCCTGGTTTGCCCAAACCTCCTTCCCTCTACCCAGGAATTGTGCCAACCACATCCACGCCCACCACAAGAGTGCCATGTAGTGCTGCGGTTCAACTGGGTTGCAGAAGACGTGGCCTTCTAGGGCAGGCGAGGGCTCCTGAAGCCAGAGAAACAGAGTATCGCTGGTGCCCAGGCTGACCTGGGGAAAGAAGGGCAGAGGGAGCTGCTTGGGCTTTGCCTGCAAACACTTCCTTTCTGCTAGTAGCACACTCTGCGCTGCCCTTCTTTAAAATCTTATCACTTCCCTGCTCGCCTCAGATGAAACACCACTTCCTTAGGCGCCTCTTCTGACCCTCCCACACCAGAGGAGTCCAAAGTCAGCCCAGATTCTGGCTGTTGGGGGTTCCTTTACTGACTTTCTAGGATGGATTACTACTGCATTGAAAGAATGGTCTAGGTAGCAACTGGCTCTTCAAATGATCTCCCTATTAGATGCAGAAGACATGGGCTATGTCTTCCTGCTCACCTGAGTAGCTCACTGCCATCTGGCCACATGTCTGGCCCTCTGCCCATGGACCCACCAAGTTGCCTGCTCGGCAAAGCTCCTAAGGCAGGAGATGTGGGACACCAGCCTTTGTGGGACCAGCAGACTTCCCCTCACCCCCAGTACTGGGAATCGAACCCACGAACTCGTGCTTGGCAGGCAGGCACTGTGCCGCTGAGCTAAACCCCCAGCCCCTCAGCAGACTTCTAAAGAAGGAGCAAAGTGCTGCTGAGACCCAGCACCCTGGTCCCCAGTGCAGAAAGAGCCCATTGGTATGAGAAGCCACCTTACCGCAATGTCACCTTCCTCCAGCTTCATGCCTGCCAGCGACGCTGAGAAATGAAGGGGAGGCTCTGGTTAGGTAGAGCCCTCAGGGAACCCACGATGCAAACCGCAGCATGTTCCAGACAGCAGCACGGTCTCCGCCTCCCACCCAGCCCATAGGACCAGGCCAGATGAGGGTTCAGGAGGCCTGGAAGATCACAGGGCTGAGGCTGGAGTCTGCAGTCAGGGCTATAATTTAAGCCAAGGAGTCTCTTCCTTAAAGGGTGCAACCTCCCTCTACCATCAGGCACTCAGACATGCAGGGAACCAAGAGGGCCAGGACAGGAGGTGAAAAATGCACAGGCAGAGACAGACTAAGCATGGAGCATGCTAGGCGGGAGCAAAAGGGGCTTTCCTATCCAGCAGTGCATAGAGAAAGGGAGGAGGTTATGCCAACTGTCCCCTGCCTTAGACATGAAGCACACAGTGATCTTTATCTGCCTTGTTCGCTGATGTGCTTAGCAAAAGAACTCCTGGCACACAGCAAGCACTCACTAAATGCACAAGTGAGTGAAGGAGAATCGGGGAAGGAAGTAACACTCAAACTCCACCGGTGACATTCAGTCGGCAGTGGCTGTCAGAGGCCTTGGATCCAGGGACCTCACTTCAGCAAACTTATCCTGCAGTGATGAAGGGATGAGACGAGAGGTGCAGCTAAAGCTGTCTGCACTGCCCCTGCACTGGAAGCAATGCCACCACCATGCAGAGAGAACCCATGAACAAGAGCTGGCACAGCAGAGCCCCACACCACCTGCAGAGGGGCTGCCCAGGTACATCAGAAGAAATAAGGTGCACTCTGGGAGGCTGAGGATTGTAAGTTGGAGCCCTGCGTGGGCAACTTGGCAAGACCCTCTATCTATCAAAATAAAAATTAAAGAAGGGCTGGGGATGCAGCTCGGTGCAAAGGCCCTAGGTTCAAGCCCCAGTAACACCACCCCGCTGCAACAAAAAGGCCTGTGGACGTAGCTCAGTGTTAAGGCCCTGGATTCAATCCACAGTGTTACCAAACAACAGCAAAACAAGAAACAATGCTTATCTATGAGCATAGAAAGAAAACTGCAAGCAGAGGCAGCACTTTTTTTTGAGACAGGGTCTCACCATATAGTTCAGGCAGGCCTTGAACTCACTATGTAGTCCAGGCTGGCCCCAAACTCATGGTAATCCTCCTGCCTCAGCCTCCCGAGTGCTAGGATTACAGGCATGCACCACCATGCCTGGCACTGAGGCACCACAATTTTAACCCTCCCTTGTGGCTCTTTAGGAAAAGGATTGCTTTTTAGGGTTTAAGGTGGGGGCAGCAGGCAGTGTGCTGAACTGCTCACCTGGCCCTTCTTGAGAGACCTGAGGACCTCAGGAGCCCCTGGAGGAGAAGAGAAAAGGCCAGGGAAGGCGACAAGGTGTCTGGACAGGAAACAAGGCATATTTACAGATCAGATAACAGGGCAGACAGAACCATGCCCTGCAGGAAGAGTGGAGCAGAGGGGTCCTGCAGCAACAGGAAGGGCTGAGTGAGGTGCATGCCTGCCTGCTCTAACTCTCCTCAGCTGTCACCAGCAGGGAGCAGCTCCTGAAGGTGGTAGGGCCAAGAAGGAGTAGGGACAAGGAGTCAGATTTCAGAAAGGAAAGGGAACACCACCCTAGCCAAGAGGCTGGACAGGAATTCTCCAAAGTCCACAAGAACCAGTGGGCCCCAGGCACTCACCCGGGTTGTCCCCAGTGAAGGCCACCACTCGGCATCCAGGGGTAAATCCATAGCGTTGGATGTAGTAGGAAGAAATGGCTCCCTGAGGAGGAAAAGCAAGTGCCCTGCTAAGGTAAATCTAGCCCGCTCAGGGCAATGTCTCCACCTCAGCAACACTCAGGCTCCAGGTCACTGGAACTGCAGGAGCCTTCTGCAGAGCCTGGAGGAGTGAGGATCCCTGTCACAACCTAGGCACATCCCTTAGGTTCAAAACTGCCAGAGGCACCCCGAGCAGGACTGGAGCCACAGCATGAGATCATCCCAGAGGCCACTTGATTTCCAGATTAAGGGCAGAGAGAACAAAACAATCTCCAACTTGAGCCTGCTTTTGTAAGCTCTAAGTTCTGGGTGCAGCACTGGAAAAATAAAAACATAAAAAGAAAGTAACAGTACACCAATAAGTAAACTCAAGGGAGCAGGTATGCCTCAAGCACCCATTTATCATCCCAACCACTAGATAAGGACAATCAGACTCACAAGTGCAGAGAACAATGTTCCAAAGAAAATAGACCAAAAACCGTCAGTTTGGGGCAGAGGACCCATCCAGGAGCCATAGACCACAGGCCCCTCTGTAAGAGGCTGTGGGATCAGAATGCAGGACATTCCTTGGACAGATCCATATTCTTAACAAAGCAGTTATGAAAAAGAAACAAAACTTTTTTTCTTCCTGACTATATTTTAGTTCCAAAAATTTAAAATAAATGATAGGACATCCTGATGTCTGGGAGGAAAATTTTGCTTCAGCCAACAAAATTTGAGAGGTTCTCATCAGAACAAGCCATCCCTATCTCCTGGGAGAATAAATGTCTCAGCCTAGGTTGCCTTGGAACTTAGAGCCTGATCTAGGGCTCACACGGAGCTGGCTCAGCTAGGGAAGTGACGCTAGGAGACAGGAGTGAGGGGTGGGGAGGGTGAGCAGGAAGCAGGGCATGCTGAGCGAACACCGTCACGGCAGCAACTGGTGACGTGTCCTGTGGGCTGTGCACAGCCCGCATCTGCAGGGTCACAGAGCACAGATGCAGTCAGAAGCCCCAGAGTGGAAAGCGAGGAGATCAAAGTCAGACAGGGCCTGCCAGGTGACGCCTGTGCGAAGCCGCAAGAGCTGACAAGAAGGCTGGCCACGAAGATGCAAGGTAGGGTTTGAGAAGGGTCTGGTACAACACACATCTTCAGGCATTTTGCTGAAGAAAATGAGAGACAGCTATGTGGTGCCTGCTACCTTCAAACATGAGGTGACCATTTAAAATAGGGCTCTTGCTTGTTTCCCCACCACGCGATACACATGGATCAAATGGAAATGCAATTTTGCCCGCCGGTTCTCTCCACTTCCTCCAGAGCTCACCTCTCCTAGGCTCTTTGGAGGCACATACTCTTGGTAAAAGCCTGCTGCCCTGGGCAAAACATGACCCAGCTTCACAGGAACAAACAGCCGTGCATGAACGGCCCCCAACCCCCGGGGCATGGCTGCTTTCTGCATGCCCTTCTTGTCTTTCTGAAGTGCACAGTCTGTCCACCTCCTCAGGCACATGGGCCCTGCCCTACCAGCTTCTCTGCAGCAGAACTGTTCTTCCTTGGGCTCCATGGCATACTTTGATGATGATGGTTTTTTGATGATGATGGTTTTGCTTTGATAGTCTGCCTTATGATGCCAAAGGCAGTTTCAGCATTATCAGTGAGAATCACACCTTAGAAGAAAAGTGATTGAGGGGCTGAGATTCCCAGCGGGTACTCACAAGAGCCCCATTCCTGTGGCCGATTCCACAGCTCTCCCCAGCCCTGGGGGCCTCTTCTCCTCCCTTCACACCCATCCTCTCCCCCATAGTTTCGCTTGGTTGTTCTGGCTGTGTGGCACCTGCAACCCACCAAAGGGCCCAGTGGCAAGGCCCAGCTCTCTTTCTACTCCATTACCTCCCTGGGACAGCCAAGGACAGGATAGGCCAATCAGGGCACGCCTGGTTGTTCACCGCCAGTGTCCATTCCAAACGGACACTGATGGTCACGTGTCTTTCATTTACCCAAGCCACTAGGCACTGTCTTAAGCACTTAAATTTATTACAATTGACCAATTATTCCTATTGCTCCAGGTGAGGAAATTGAGGTAGAGATTAAATCAATGCAGTTAGTGGCAGAGCCAGGACTCAGTCCTAGACAGTCTGGCATCAGGGCCTGTGTTATGCCAGGCTCTCTGATATTCCCATGCTTTCTATGTACCTCAGACCCAAGTACCTTCAGCAGTGGCTCCTTGTCCTAGAAGGTCAGCCTTTGGTATATTTATTCCTTAGGTGTGCAATCACCCAGAAATCCCTCTCACCATGAGTCTGGAATCTATACATGCGCCTGAGCCCTGCTATGTGCAAGGCGCTGATATATATCCTTTACTTTTGTCAAACACTTGCCTTAGACTAACCTGCAACCCCGTGCATGGCTGTGTGTGACTGACAGACGGACATGTGTGTGATGCACTTCAGGGCTTCTGGCGGCTGCCAGCGCTGACAGGAGACCTGTCGCTGAGAGGGGACCTACCACCACTGAGCAAGATGGCACTGGGGGGCCAAGCTTCTCCTCTAAATGAGGAGCACAGGCACTGAGGCAAGTCTGGGACCAGACTTTCTCCTGGATCTGCAACAAATTCATTCCAGAACCTGAGGAAGGAAGGAATAAAAAATAGAATCATTGGAAGAAAGAGCCTTTGGTGAAAACTGGCAGACAGAGATAATTCCCTCCACACTAACTCACACCTGGGTCTCCCCTCATAGCTAGGTGCAACACACCACGTCCTCCTGGAGCAGAGAACCAGAAGGCAGAAGGCCCCCCAACCATTCCTTACAGACTCAAACTCCTTGGTGGCCCAGAACTCTTGTGAGTTCCCAGGGAGAAGGTAGGGAGCAGAGTCAAGGGCCTACCTGTGGCTAAGGAACAGGAACCCCAGTGTCCATTGGAGCAAGGCTGTGACCGCCCAGCAGTGTGAGCAGCCCCAGGGCAGGTGCAAAGAGCATTCTGGCTACTTCAGGTTTACTCTCCTAATTCAGTACGTAAGAACAGAAACTTCAATAAACAGCTCCCTGCAGGAACCGGGCTTCTGATGCTCACATGTTGTGAGGTCCCTGGCACCACACTACTCCGTGTGACCCACAGGTTGAAGCCGAGAGACAGCCTGTCACTTCCAAGATTAGTGTGGAAAACACTGCAGCTTCTGCTCGCCTGTCCCTGCCCACAGTGTCATCAGTAGCTCTGCAGGGGCCACGTGGCGAGGACAGGAGGCCACCTGCCAACAGTCACACACAGGATCCTGCAGGCGGGTCCTCCAGCTCCAGTGGAGCCTTGGTTAACAGCAGCCCTGCGGCCAGCCTGCTGCCACCTCCTGAGATCCCGAGCCAGTACTGCCCAGCCATGCCACTCTCACATTCCTGACCCTTGGCACTGTGAGAGAAAATAAATATTTGTGGCCCTTGGCTGCTAAGTCACTGTGACACTGCAAAAGATAACTAATATTGTCTCTTCTTGGCAAATCAGAGCTGCATGGTCAGCACCTACCCAGGGTGGATGGGGCTGTCGTTGCCCACACACAGTGGAAGGAGTGCCCGCCCACCCGGCAGCGTACCATCACTGTAGTCAATCGGGGAGTAAGAGCCGAGGAAGAGGGAGGTGGCAAAGCTGCTGACCAAAGAAATTCTCTGGAACAGAAACATAGTGAGAGATGACTTTTTTCCACATACCCTAAGCTACTAAATGTTTCTGACCATGCATACAATGTGAAGAGAGTTCTGGTTCATTTTCCTTTATTATACTTATTTACTTATTTTATTTTTGAGATTGGATCTTGCTAAGTAGTCCAGGCTGGCTTTGAACTTGCATTCCTCCTGCTTCAACCTCCCGAGGGCTAGGACTATAGGCATGCACTACCATGCCAGCTTTGAAGAGAGCCTGGGGAGGAAAGTGGAAACTTTCAGGAAAATGCCAAAGTAATGATGGAGACTGAGTAACCTAGATACGAGCAGTGAGAACTCCAAGAACTAATTTCTGGAGAGAGCACTTTGTGCAGAAAATTTAAGTGAAAGTTGCCTCTCAGAAGTCCTCGAACCCAATCACACGCCAGAGAAGTCACCGAGGGAGTTGAAACATCACCCTGCAGGTCTGTGCACCCATAAACCCACCACGGGCTCTGAGACTCATAAGGACAGTGCTCCCGTCTCCTCTCCCTAGCAGGTCACTTGTGTTCTACACACAGAATTTGGGAAGAGTTTTTACTCCTCATAGATTAATGCTGCAGAACAACGTGTAATCTTGACTCATTAAATAATAAACTACAAGCCAGGCGCGGCGGCGCACACCTGTAATCCCAGCACTTGGGAGGCTGAGGCAGGAGGACTGTTGCAAGTTTGAGATGAGCCTGGGCTACAAAGTGAGCTCAAGGCCAGCCTGAACTGCATAGCGAGATCCTGTCTCAAAAAGACAAAAAAAAAAAAAAAAAAAATAATAATAATAATAAACTACATGGTAATTTCTAGGATTAAAAATATAGCTCTGTCCAGACACAATGGTACACACCTGTAATCCCAGCTACTTAGGAGGCTGAGGCAGAAGGACCGCAAGCTCAATTTAGGAAGACTTTGTCTCAAAAGAGGGGAAGGTAGGCAAAATAAAACCCAGTAATCTGTATGATTAATATACACTAATATTAAATAATTATCTAAAAGTATTATTAAAAATTATTTTTTAAAGGTTTGGGAATGTGACTAGGTAATAGAACATTTGACTAGCATCTGTGAGGCTCTGAGTTCAATCCCCAGTATGGTAAAGAAAAAACAAAACAGGCCCTGGGGTTTAAGGTGAGTTTATCATTTTCTTGTTAGAAAATGCAGTTACTATCCAGGGAATGAAGCTACTTCTCTAGCAACATCACACGCTGGCTTCCAGCAGCTACGCAGCCATAAAGGAAGCTGGGTTCTGTGAGGCAGGCTTGGATGAAGGCTTACAGCCGGGTACACAAAGGCCCATCTCTGCCCACCTCCAAAGAAACCCTGACCCACGCCAGTCAAGTGCCTGCTCCTGTCCTGCACGCACAGGAGTGTGAGGACACAGAGCCGAAAGGACACCGCATCGCCTCCTCTGTCTCAGGAGACACCAGGCCCCACCTCCACCCTGACCTCTGCCTTCACCCTTCTGGTCATGGCAGCCCTTGACTTTTCCTTCCCGCAACTCAATTCCTCCCTCCTCTTTGGAAACAGCTGACAAGAGAAAGGCAAACTGAACATTCATGCACTACTCAATGACCAGAATACCGGCTTGGGACATAGCTCAGCAGCATAAGTGCCTGGCTGGCGAGTACAAGGTCCTAAGTTTGATTCCCGGTACCAAAAAGAAAAAAAAAAAAAATGCCTATATCTTCAATGACCAGGATACCTTTTGAGAACTGCATGAGCAGGCCATGTCACCACTGTGAACCGCAGCAGACGCGCACAAAGCTGGACAGTGTAGCATACTGCACACCTAGCCATGGCCTGCAGCCTGCTGCAGCCTCTGAGGCTGCAAACCTCTATAGCTCATCAACGCATTGAGTACTGCAGGTGGTTATAACAGTGGCATTTGTGTATCTAAACACAGAAAAGGTAGAGATTTTTTTTTTGCCTTTGTATTCTTTTTAAATTTTTTTTTATTTTAAAGAGAATAAAAAAACTAAAAATTATACAGAATTTCAAAAAAAGATGATAGGAAATTAACAATGGTTATTATACTGCACATTATTATCTTCAAAGTAATTGCTCAGATTACCAGACATTGACTTTATAACCTTATACAAGCACAGTTTTGATATCTTCAGATTATCTAACATCAAGTTTTCAAAAAAAACCAACCAACATCAGAAACTCAAAATAACACCTTCATGAAAAAAATTCTGCACAACAAAGCACACAACCAACAGAATGAAGAAAGAATCAACAGAATGGGGGAAAAAAATCTTTGTCAGGTATGCCTCAGACAGAGGATTAATTTCTATAATATATAAAGAACTCAAAAAAATAAGACCTCCCCAAAATAAAAGACCCAATAAAAAGTTGGCAATTGAAATGAACAGACACGTATCAGAAGATGGCCAAACACATACATGAAAAAAATATTCAACATCATTAGCCATTAGAGAAATGCAAATTAAAACAACACTGAGATTCCATCTTACCCCAGAAAGAATGGCTATCATCAAGAAATCAACAGACAACAAATGCTGGAGCAGCTGTTGGGAGAAAGGAACCCTTCTCCACTGTTGGTGGAAGTGTAAACTAGTACAACCGCTATGGAAATCAGTATGGAAAGTCTTCAAAAAACTAAAACTAGAAATTCCATTTGACCCAGTTATTCTCTTTCTAGGTATTTTTCCAAAAGAGTTAAAAATATTTTATTACAGTGATACATGCAGACCTTGTGTGGCCTATATGTTCATCAACAGATGAATAGATAAAGAAAATGTATTTATGCACAACAGAGTAGTACTCTGGTATAAGAAAGCATGAGTTTGAGGCATTTGTAGGAAAATGAATTCACTTTGAGACAATAATGTGAAGTGAAATAAATCAGACACACAAGCTTAAATGTCACATGGTTTCTCTTATATGAGAAACCCAAAGTATAAATAATTTAAAGAGCAAATTAAGAGATAGATAATAAGAAACAGGGAAATAGATATTGTGCAAATAGAAAGGGAACTAAGAGATAGGAGTGGAGAGAGAAGAGAAGGGAAGGGAAAGTAAATAGAACTAAGATGTGTAATGTGTGTGTGTGCAAACTCCCCGTGATGAATGTAATCGTTATGCACTTCATGTACTAATAAAAATAAATTAAAACAAAGTGAAAAAATAACACTTCCATATCCTTGACAGCATAGTAGGTTTATTTACACTGGCATCATCATAAATGTGAATACAGCCCTATGACATTAGTACGGCTGTGATGTCAATAGGCAATAGGAATTTTTCAGCTTGACTATAATCCTTTTTATTTTTCACTGCTGAGGATGGAACCCAGGATTTCACACATGCCAGGTAAGTGCTTTGACACTCAGCTCCACCCCTACCCCCAGCTCTACCATAATCTGACAGGACCACCATGTGTATGTAACTCCATAAGCATGGAAGCATCGCCCAACACGTAATCAGATATCATTACCCCGCCTCCCCACACTGTGAACGGAACCAGGGCTTTGCGCCTGCTGCAAGGGTTTTTCCTCTTTATATCTTTTTCAGTGTCTACTCATCACATTCTTTTAGCCAATGTGCTCAAGATGTATTTATGCTAAAGGTAAGGATTGTAAAAGGAATTCAACTGTGACTTTCAATTGAACACAAATGCTGAACCAACCTCTGTGTGGAAGTAGGCCTCAGGGTTCTGCTGGTAAATCTTTGCAATTTGGTTCCCTGTAAAACGCTGGGAAAAAGAGTACAAATTCTTAGAAATTCAAATCCTACACAGAATGAATAACCAACTCCTTAAAGTAAATTTAGCATAACAGCTGGGTGTGGTAGCACATGCCTGCCATTCGAGCACTCAAGAGGCTGAGGCAGGAGGATCCCCATGAGCTTGAGGCCAGTCTGGGCTACATAGTGAATTCAAAGCCAGCTTCATCAACATAGCAAGACTTTGTCTCAAAAAAAAAAAAAAAAAAAAAAAAGCAAACTTTAGATACTTGGTGGAATAGTATTAGCTTTAATTATTAATTTATTTATTTTAAGGGTTTTTTTTTTTTTTTTTTGAGATAGGGTCTTGTTATGTAGCCCAGGCTGGCCTCAAACTTGTGATCCTCTTGCCTTAGCCTCTTGAACTGTGGGATTACAGGTGTATGCTACCATGCCCAGCCAGAAAAAACTTTTAAAAGTCCCAAATCCAGAAATGTTTGGTATCTGCTAAATACCCAAGATTCAGGACTCTAAATCTTTCATGTGCATGGTAATCAAATACTCAGGCAACAGACGATTCAATTGTGTTATACCCATAGGACACAGACATAACTTCAGGGCCTTCCTGGGACAGGCTCTCCTACATCAGGACAGGATGAGCCTTGCTCTTTACAATTCTGACCAAGGCACCAGAACAGGGCACTCAGATAATCTCCCCACCTACCTTCTTATTTCAAGTGGTCTAAGCAGAGTTGGCCCTGTTTCCCAAATCTGTACTCCAGAGAACATCATGTAACCCAAATCAGCCAACCACGGCCACTCCTGGGACTTAGATCCTGTAACCGGGCCCAGCACCTGTGTGCCAAGCTGATTCCTTTCAATCTCAAAACTACCCCAAGTGGGAGTCCTGTTGTAATACAGGTGCATAGAGAATGCAGCCTGTCATCACTCCCACACAGCAGTCCCATGTGAGCTCCCTGACCTGGGCACACTGGGGAGAAGTCGCCCTTGTGCAATGTGCACCAAGGGAGGAGGGACAGCCAGGGCCAGGACCCGGGGGTCTAGGGGCCCAGTCTTGGCTCCACAGGGCAGGAACCGCACCACCTCACAGAACCCTCACAGAGGCTGGGTGCCCACTATGTCCTCCCTCATGCTCGAGGACAAAGTCCAGCTCCGCCCTGGCCACCTTGGGCTGCTCACCTCATAGGCACGGGACCCCGTGAGGCAGCTGAGCACCTGGGCTCCCCCAACAGCGGCCTCCAGCTGGCGGCACTGGGCTGTGGTGCTGGAGTCCATCCACACTGGGCAGTCACCAAGGGTGAAACAGGCCTAGAAAGAGGAGGCAAGGTGCTGAAAGTCACAGTGCCCGTCAGAGCAGGTGCGGTCCCACTGCCCAGGATGTACCCTTGCAAGACGGTGCACAAACCCTCCAGCAGGCCCAACAGCATGGGGGTCAAGGGCTCCATTGGTGAGGCATCGAACACCATGGGTGTCACCAGAGACGGCAGGGAAAGCCTCCAGCTGCGGCAATGCCAGGTTTTGCAGGGGCTTCTGGAACCCAGAGGAGGGGGAAGCCAGGGGCCCCACTTTCTGGCAGCATCCTCAGAGCGCAACGAAGGGCAGCCAAAGTCTTTCTGGAGAGTAAGGGGCTCATAGGACGAAGGTCCTTAGTGCCTGAGCCTCCATCCCAACACAAGGGAGACAGATTCCTGGGCAGGGCAGACCACAGCACAGGGCCACTGCCAAAGCCACCTCTGACATTGAGCCATGTGTAAAAGCCCCAGACTTGAGGGTCACAGAACTGGGGTCTTTCCACCCATCTACAGAATTGCTCAGGCTCAGCACACTTGGCCATACCTGCAGCTGCTGACACAGCGGGCGTTCTGGTGACAGGCTCCTCAGCACCAGGCTGGCCCCGGCCTTCCAGTATACACTCCCATGTTGCTGTAGAGGGGAAATCCAAGCACTCGTCTACACCGGTGTCCCAGAAAGACTCCAGCACACACGCCGAAGAGCTGGGCCCGAGCCTTCCCCGCCACCTCACAGTCACCGGGCTCATCACTTTTGAGACTCAGTTTTCACGTCTATAAAGTGGGGAAGAACTCCAACCTGCCACCCCAACACTTGCAGGAAGAGTCCAAGAAAGAATTATAAAGTCTGTATCTTGGTGCTCCCCCATTCTTCAGTTTTTTTGAGACAGGGTCTTGCTAAACTGTTCAGGCAGGCCTCAAATTCACTATGTAGCCCAGGCTAGCCTGGAATTCGAAGTGATTCTCCTGCCTCAGCTTCCTGATTGTTGGGATTACAGGCATGCACTACTATGCCTGGCTTGGTGTTTTTTGTAAAATTGTATTTAAATGTACTGCTTGCAATACTGCCTGAAATTCATTCACTTCATTCATTTATTCAACAAACATGTATTGAGTGCCTTGATTTTGCCAAGGACAGGGCAGAAGAAAAGGGTATTTACTGACCCCATTTTTCAGGACAATGGGGTTGAGTCTGGGAAAAAGAAGCAAATGTACAAACATAAAGCCTTGTAGTGACAGGGGCATGGGAACACAGAACCAACCAGCTGGGGTATAGGGTAGAGTGGACGTGAGTGTCAGGACAGGTCTGGGTGTCAGGTGCTCCGTGCAGACAGCATCTTTAGGGGAGAGCCTGGCAGCACCAGTGAGGGGGCGACCTTCGAAGCAGTGCGCCTGCGGATGCAGGGCATGGGCTGGAAGGAGAGGAGGGGCCTGAGCACAGAGCCCTGGCACCCAGCCTTTGCGGGAGGGGCTCCTCTCAGAGGTGGTGTGAAGCCTGTGTAAGCACAGGAGTCACATGGCCAGGGCTGGACAGATAGGGCCTGTGGGAGTCAGGGAGAAGTAGACTGAGGCAGGGAGGTCACACTAGAGGCCCAGAGGGAAGAGACAGGTCCTTGCCCTGAGTCAGCAGAGGGGAGGCAGAGCTGGCACAGAGGAAGCAGAAACAGAGTTCTATGAGAATTCAGAGGACACAGGGACCCCCTGGGCATGGGTGGGAAGATGAAGCAGTCAGGACAGCGGGGCAGCACCCAAGGGAGGAGAAAGCACTAAGTCTAGACCCACTACACTTCAGGTATTTGTGGGGTGCCAGGCCTTGGGAGATGTCTAGGAAGGAGATGGGCCAGGCCTAGGGCTCCAGTGAGGGGCATGGCTCACCCGGGACCCTGTGCAGTTGAACAGAAGCAGAACAACACATTCCTGTGAGGGTCCGGGGGAGAGGAGCTTTCTTAGGTAAAAGAGTATGTGCTGCCCAGTGAGGACGTGAGACCGACTGACCCGCAAGGAGCAAGGTGGCTCCTGCACAGCACACTGACACGGGTCCTGACCTCCTTATGCGGCAGCCACTTGATCCTGGGCAAGTGACATCGCCTCACTGTGCCTCAGTTTCATCGGGCAAACACAGATGATAAGACAGTAGAGAAGGCTCAAATGAGGTTTATTATGTACTAGGCGCTGCTCTTTGTACTTAACCCTCACAGTGAGCCTACAACAGATAAGGATATAGAGGCGATGGAAGGCCAAGGACACAGCCCAGGGCACTGTGGCCGGGGCAGAGCTCCCATGCCGGCCAGCACCACCTCAGAGTCACCATCAGGGCCTAGTCAGACCCCGGATGTGAGCTATGCGGTGTGGCACCTGTCTCACACTAAGGGAACGGTTAGTGCCACTTGATGTTGTCCTTGCTACTTTTCCCATGACTAAAACTACTCCCAGAGTTAGTATCATTTCTTACTTTGCTTTTACTTCCAGGAAACAGAAAAGCAACTTTAGTGCACCCCATCAATAAACTTATGTCAAATGCTTCCTCTGCCCTTAACAGGACCACTACTCCATTCTCTCACCCAGTGTCCATCTTCTATAATGCTAAGTCCTAAGAACCGTCTCAGACCCTCTTGCAAGGAGGCAAGTCACACAGTGTCTGAGGTGACACGGCTGGAGGCTCTTTCACTGAAAATAAAAACCATGCCCCAAGAGAAGCCATCACCCTGCTGCCCCGCAGAGCCCCCCATAGGCAGATGGGCAGCTGCAAACAGACCTGGCCTGCCCCGGACAGGGCTAGGACTTGAGAGAAGTCAAAACCCGAAGCCTTCATCTTCTCCAGGATGATGTCCAGAGCCTGAGAAGAAGAGTCCACCATGACTGCACTGAACCCGGAACCAGGTGAGCCTCGAAACAGAAGTCAGTGCAAGAGCCTTCCCCGGCGGGAGGGCTCTGGGCAGATAGGGACGCTCCTGAAGACGGGCCTCTAAGCACTAGGACATGTGAACTGAATGGGCAGGTACTCATCAAGCAAAAGTCAACAATGCAAAAAATATTTCAAATAAAAGGAATCACAAACCATGAATCCTCAGTTTGCTTCTCCCATTTGTGACTTCCAAGCCCTCAGGATGAGAAAATCAAAGCAGCTCCAGGCCCAGACTCCCCTGAGCAGCATGGGTGGAGGGGTAGCTGTCTGTCCCACCCGCTCCCTCCAGCCCTCAGGCTACCTGGCTGGAATCTTCTGTCCAACAAGACCCCACGCGTGGGGTGGAGGGCGATGCTCTACAGAACTGACACTGCCCCAAGATGTCACAGCAGGAGGCACAGATTAACCCACCACATTTCTCTGAGAGCAGAGAAGCTACTCTAGCCTCAGCCTGAGCCCCCGTCCCTGCCTTACGTTGAGAGGAGTCCTTCTGGCCCTGACTGTGTTGTGCACTGTGCACCCTGCCTGTCAAACCTCACGCAGGGGCTGGAAAAGGTAGGAACAGGGCCAGCCTTGGGGGTTGCTGAAGATCTGAAATTCTCCTGAATCAGAAATAACCTCAAGCCTATATGTCTCATCCCTGGTTTACTTCCCCAAGAGAAGGCCTCGGCCTGTCGGATGATCTTATCTGCACTCTGGGACCCCCTGGCAGTGACCCTTGCCTCCAATCTGCCCTTCCCCACCACAACTCCTGTGGTCTGGCTCAGCCTGACTCGGTGAGGTCCACCCCTTACCCCAATCCTCCAGAAGAACAGCCACGTTCAGGCCAGTAAAAAAGAAATCATACTAGTTATCTCTAACAGAAAGAATTTAATACAGGAATTGTTTAAACAGGTATGGAGGACTGAGAAAAGCTTTGGACAAATACAGTAAGTGTGCCTTTGGCTGCCTCCAGAGACTCTGGTACCTGTGGAATAGGAGGCAGCCCCAGCTCTATCATGCCTGTCTGTACTGCCCACGTCTCTGGCTCTGTGGCCCCATGGATCACCAGACCTGGCCACAGGTATCCTTCTTTCTTGTTGGTCCTAAGGAGGCGGGCCTAGCTGGTCAGGTCATACGTCATCATTCTGAGTGTCCAAGTCCCAGGGCTGAAGGATCCAGGGTACTGAGCACTAAGACCCCAAGAGCTATGTTTAGAATTCAAGGTACAAGGGAGACCTGAGGGCTGACTGCAGGTGTCTGGGAAAGCATGGCTCTGGCTCTGGCAGGACTTGCCAGGTGCAGCTAGCCCCACACCCCTTAGCCCTTTGTGAGCTCCCTTGGCCTGTGAGTGCTGCACCAGCTGAGCTGAACCTGCCCTGGGAACAACATGGGTCCTTTAACTGTGAGGACATGGTCTCAACAGCTGCTCACATAAGCAGCCAGGTGGAGCCTTCCTAGGAAATCACTAAGCTTGCTGGTCACACAGGCTGGGGAGAGAAGAGGCAAAGGATCCCTGTGCTTACCTGGACCCACATCAGGACCGGGGAGGTGACTGTCAGCCTGTCCTTGTGCACATGCACCCCACCCTGAGTCCTGCAGGGAAAAGAGGAGAGAATGTGAAACGGAGCCTCAGGGAAGGCTGAGCACTGCCCAGCCAGCACCATAGTGGGGTGCTGGAGACCTCCCCAACCCCAGGAGGAGGGAGTGCTGAATCCTCCAGAGAGGCCCAGAAGTGGTGATTCTCAGAAAGTGCATTCCCAGTGATCCTTGCAGGTGTGAGGGGCTGGCCAGGAAGGCAGGGGTGGTGTCACTTGGTGAAGGAGCCACGCAGGAACAGAGGAGTGTGGGTTGGACTAACAGCCCTCTGAAAGCCCACAGGTTTGGAGAAGAGGCAGACAACCAGCTACGCAGTGTGCTGTGCCTGCAGGAATATGTTCTCGCCCATCATAGTAGTTCAAGGGCTCCTGAAACTTCAAGTCCCAGGAGCTTCTTAGAACCCTCTCTTCACCCTTCTGTGAAGTGCTGATCTGATCAAATCCAATCCTTACAACTCTGACGTAAAGGGTTCTAAAAGGCTTTGAAGGTAAAGCTATCATCAGATAACTGTGTGATCAGTTAGATAAATGATCTAGTTAGATAACTAGTTATCATTAGATAACCATGGCTACACTCCATCCCAAGGATCTGAACATTTTTATACTGATTGTAGTGGTACATTCACCAGCATGGGTCTCCCTCCCCGTTAAAACACATGGAATTATATGTTATTTTTTTTAGTATTGGTGGTAAACCTGGGACACCCTGACGCTAGGCAAGTGCTCTACCCTGAGCTATATCCCCAACCCTCTTTTATTTTATTTTGAGGCAGGGTCATGCTAAGTTACTCAGGCTGGCCTTTAAACCTGCAATTGTCCTGCACTAGCCTCCCAAGTAGCTGAGATTATGGGTGTGTGCCACCATGCCTAGTGAGTTATATATTTTTAATGGATACCTTTTCTGTACATAGAGTATCTTTAGCAACACTGATATTTTTTAAAAGCTAGTATTAGAAAAAAAAAGGCAGAAAACCTAAGGATAATAAAAAGTCACCAAAAAAAGGTTGCCTTTACCAAGCAAATGAAAATTGTAACTTAAACTTTTCACCATGTATTTAACAAATTAAAACTGGCAAAACTGGGTGTGGTGGCATGGTGGCGCATGCCTATAATCCCAACACTCAGAAGGCTGAGGCAGGAGGATCGCTGTGAGTTCAAGGCCGGCCTGAACTATATAGTGAAACCCTGTCTCAAAAAGACAAAAAAAAAAAAAAAACTGGCAATCCTCACTATGAAAGAAGACGAGAGTTACCTTACACCTCTAAAAGAATGGTTTTACTGAAGAATTCTGCAAAACTTTTTTTTCTTTTGAGTGCTGGAAATTGAATCGAGAGCCTTGTGGGTGTTAGGTAAGGGCTTTGCCATTGGCTATGTCCCCAATCCCACACAACTTTTAAAAAGTGAGTATTTCTAATATTATTTAAATTGTTCCAGTGCATCTAAAAAGAAATGGAATTTTCCAATTATTCTATGAAGTAAATACAATATTAACACCAAAAGGTAACAAATACTGCACAAATATAAGAGAGAAGTAATTAGACTGTATTAAAAGTAAAAACTTTATTTCAAATGGTCATCATGAAAGTGATGACATCCAGAAGGCTGAGGCAGAAGGATCACAAGGTCAAACTAGCCTGGGTGAGTTAGGAACGTAAGTAAGACCCTGTCTCAAAATAAAACATTTTTTAAAAAGGCTAGGGATGTAGCACTGTACAAAGGCCCTGGGTTCAATTCAGAATTGCAAAAGCATAGTTGAAATAATAATAATAATGGTAATAATAATAATAAAAGTAAGATAGCTCACAGCATGGCAGAAAATTTGGAAATCATATACCTGACAAGGGATTTATGTCCAGAATACATAAAAACTTCTACACTTCATTAATAAAGAGACAACACAGTTTTGAAAAATGGTCAAAGGATCTAGACATTTCTCCAAAGAAGATAAGCAAATGGCAAAGATATCCAGCATCATTAGTCATTAGAGAAATGTAAATAAAGATCACAATAAATAGCACACCACGTTCCCTAGGATGGTTATAATATACAATCAAAATGATGACTAGATGGCCCAGTGTGGTAGCACACACCTGTAATCCCACCATTTGGGAAGCTGAGGCAGGAGGACTGCTGCAAGTTTGAGGCCAGCTTGGGCTATTAGTGAATTCAAGGCCAGCCTGAATTGCATAGCAAGACCCCGTCTCAAAAAAAAAAAAGTTGAATAGTAGCAAACGTTAGGGAGGATGCAGAAAAACTGCATTTACCCTCCATTTACCACTGGTGCAAATGTAAAATGGCACAGCAGTTCCTCAAAATGTTGAACACAGAGTAACCATATGACCCAGAACTTTTACAGAAATACCCAGCAGAAATAAACACTTGCACATTGTATTAGTTCAGGCTCCTATGACAAAATACCACAGACTGAGTGTCTTCCACAACAGACATTTATTTTCTCCCGGTTCTGAGGTTAGAAGTCTGTGACCGAGGCCTCAGCAAATTCCATTTCCATGGCAGGCCCTCTCCTGGCTTGTAGACATCCACCTTCCTACTGTGTTCTCACAAGCCATTCCTGTATGCGTATACACGGACAGAGAGGTCTGCTGTCTCTCTTGTAAGGACACCAGTCTGTTGGATCAGGGCCCCACCCTTACGACCTCATGTAACCTCAGTTACCCACCCAAAGTCCTCACTGGCAAATGCAGTCACATTGAGAGCTCAGTTTCAGCATACGCATTTGGGTCAGGAGGCACAATTCAATCCATAACACACTTAATTGTTCACAGCAGCATAATTCACAAGAGGAAAAAAAAAAGGAACAACCCAAATGTCCCCTTGACTGATGAATAAAATAAATAAAATGTATGATTCCAGCTACTTAAGAAGATGAGGCAAGAGGATCATAAATTCAAAACCAGCATGGGCAACTTGGCAAAACTCTGTCTCTGTTGAGATTATGGGGCCAGCCATACAGCTCAGTGGCACAAGCACCTGCCTGGCAAGCACAGGGTCCTGAGTCTGATTCTCGGTACCAAAAAAAATCAATTGAGATTATGTTATGTATATGTACCATTCCCCACAATTAATGTAATCATTCTGTACTGCAAAGATGTACTAATAAAAATAAGGTGACAAGGGTTATATAACATCATCACCTCTCCATGACTGAAAAATAGTAGCTTTATAAGGGGAACAGGTGAGGGTGTAATTCAGCAGTTGAGCAAACACTTAGCATGTTCAAAGCCCTGCATTTGATCCCTAGAACAAAGAGAAAGAGATCTTACACACACACACACACACACACACACACACACACTCACACACTCACACATATGAACATTCACTGTCCCTCGCCATGTGATGCCCTGTGCCACCTCAAGACTCTGAAAGCAAAGAAGGCAATTGTTGGATATAGTTCTCAGACCTTTGGCCAGAACCATGAGCCAAAATAAAACTCTTTTCTTTATTTTCTTTGTATCTGTGTGTTATGGTTTCTGTCTAGATATCCCTCCAAAGCCTCATGCAGTTATGGGGTGGGTTTCTAGAGTTTATGATTGATCCATGGTCCAAAGCTGGGATTATGGGGGTGAGAACTAAACCCTCCCTGGGGCAGGCAGCTTGCATACAATATAAGGAAGGGGGAAGAGGCTTGCTCTTCCAGCTGCCTTCCTTCCTTTTTTGCTCTTGTTGCTTTTGCTGTCTTATGCCGCCATGAACTGTTGCCCCTGCCATGTGCCACCCTGCCTTGGAGCCAGCCGAGTATGGACTGAAACCTCCACAAACTGTGAACTAAATAAACCTTTCCTTCCTTAATTTTGGGGGTTGGGTATTTTGTCTCAGCAATGAGAGAAAAGTAACTGAGACAATGGAAGGGAAATTAAAATTTTAAATAAAGCCCGGCAAAACCCAAGGACAGGTCTAAAAAAGCCTGATAAAGGGATATTTCTTCCTTTGTGTAAACCATGCTTGTTTAACTGATGGCCTTGCAATGTAACTTGCAATGTTTAAACTCCCTTAGCAACCCATGATGTCAGCCAACCCTCCAATCACAATGTGCCAAATCTGCCTTTGTACTTCAGTGCTTGTTCTCTCTATAAAAGTCCCAGAACCTGATACGGGGGTGGGGGTGGGGGTGCTTAACTCTTTGGGAGAGACCCCAGTCAGGCCCATCGGTGTAATAAACTGCCTCCTAAACCTTCTCAGTACCATTTCTTCGCACGTTTGGTCTGTTTTCCATAACATGAAGACTCCATGGTAGTGGTGGCAAACCTAAGGCACTCATGCCACAGAGGGATCATTGAAAGCTCTAAGAGGTTCGCTATTACTGGCCTATGCTATTGTCATGAGCAACAGAAAATCGACTGATACAGTCACTGAATTCTAGTACCCCACACAACACCTAGAACAGAGCAGATCTGAAACGGTACTTAATGCAGTATGTATGAATGAATGGAGTTGGGAAGGAAGGGGGAGAAAGCATCCAGGTACAGAAAAAGCAAAGATGCTCGGAGGGCTAACAAGACCACCTCTCCTACAGCTTGAGGAGCCACAACGGTGTGGTCTGTGAGTATAAACAGTTTGGGGATCCACAAAACCTTGAGTCCCACACACACCCCTGCACACTAGGCACATACCCAAATTCTGGAAGATCTCTGTCAAAATTCACACTGTCCTCATAGAAGATATTCATCTCTGCATCAACAGCAACAACTTTCACCTGCAAGGCATTTTAAAAAATGATGTGTATCAAGAAATGCAAATTAAAACAACATTGAGATTCCACCTTACCCCAGTAAGAATGGCTAGCAGTAAGAAATCAACCAATAACAAATGCCGGAGAGGCTGTGGAGAAATAGGAACTCTTCTCCACTGCTGGTGGGAATGCAGACTGGTGAAACCGCTGTGGAAATCAGTTTGGAGATTCCTCACAAAACTAGGTCTAGAGATTCCATTCAACCCAGCTATTCCCCTCCTGGGTATTTTCCCAGAAGATCTAAAAACATCATATCACAACAATATATGTGCACCTGTGTTCATAGCAGCACAATTTGTAATTGCTAAATTGTGGAAGCAACCCAAATGTCCATTCACCGAGGATTAGATAAGAAAATTGTGGTACTTTTATATAATGAAATATTACTCAGCTATAAAGAAAGATAAACTCGAGGCTTTTACAGGTAAATGGTCACAACTAGAGACCATACAGTGAAATAAATCAGACCTGCATGTGCAAGCACCACATTGTCTCACTAGTGTAAAACCTGAAAGAGTTAATTTAAACTCAGAGGTATGATAGACATTGTGAAATGATAGGAAAACGTTCAAGGGTAAAGGGCAACTGGGATGTGGGAAAAGAGAAGAGAAAGAAGGAGAAATTTTGTATGTATGTATATACAGGATAGTTAACATAGTTGATCTATTGTCTTCTATTTCTTTGCTGAAAGAAACTGTTAATGAGTCCTTGACTGGTCAATATTGCATGTCTCTATTTGTTTTCATGAGAAACCACTTTGAAGATATCCATATGTAATACAATAAACACTGTTAATTTCCTACCACTTTGTTTGTAACTCTGTATTGTCTGTACTGTTCTTTTGCTATTTGGTAAAAGGTTGTCTGTCTGTTAATGTTTTCCTCCTTTTATTTTTAAAATAAAAATAAACCAAAAAATGATGTATAGCATTTTTCTCTACTTCTACACTGGCCCATGGGTTACTAACATCACCAGGTGGGGTTTAGTCTTGTGGCCCTTGAAAACTAGAGTGCATCACTGTTACCAGGGCAACAGAGGCTCCATCTCCAGGCATACTCAAAGATTTAGTGAAATGAAGCCGTAGCTAAGCAGAAACACTCATGTAGAAACTCTGCTCCCCAAACAGCCAGAGCCAAGGCACTCTAGCGTTAGTTCACAGGGAGTTGGTTCCGGAGCCAGGCAAGGCCTGAGAAAGTCCTAAGGGTGGAAGGCTAAGTGAGGCGGCTGCGGGCTGGGATGGCGCGGGGCTGTCTGCAGGGGTCCGAGTCTAGACAAGGCCCACAGGCTGTTCCCAGAGGCCAAGATCATGGCCCAGAGACACATAATGTCCCAATAAAGCAGAGCTCCTAGTTCGGGAGTATAGCAACTTTCCTGAACAAATGGGGAAACGGAGGCAAGGCAACCTGACGACACATCAAGTACTGGTGAGGAGAGGGGTTTGACTGCAACGAGCCCCCGGGGACTCCACGTCCAGTTCGAAGGCAAGTTTTCACTCTGCCGCACAGACCTTCGACGGCTGGCCGTCAGTGCCAGGTCTGCGGGGCCTGGGCATGATGGTGCCAACCAAGGACAGGCAAAGTCCACAGTACAATGTGCCCATTTCATTTTAAAAACAAGTTTCAAGCGGTGACCCCGTTCCAGGTCGCTGGTTGGCGCACGTGCAGCGCTGCCCGTCCGTAGGTTCGGTGTCCCCGCCCTCGGTGCCACCGCACGCCGCCGCCGTCCCGCGCACTTCCCACGCCGCGCCCACCGGGCCCTGCGGGAGGGTGGGCACTCCCTTTCCGGAAGCGCGAGGGTCCAGGGCGCAGCTTGCCGGCAGCGCCTGGCGGGCTGGAC
>NW_004955427.1:25530831-25591050 GCF_000276665.1 Chinchilla lanigera
CCAGCGCAGGGAAACGCCGGACCCGCCCCTCGCCCCGCCCGGCGGGACTCCGGACCGAGTCACGGGGCCGGCCTGCTCTCTGGCGCCGCCTGCCGGACCGCGCGAGCGGGACGCGTCTGGCCCGAGCCTTGGGCCCCGCACCTGTGGGGGGCCGCTGCCCACCAGCGCAGCCCGCTTCCCTCCTGTGCTCACCCGGCCGCGGCTCCTCTGCAGTCTCGTCTGCTGTCCGCACCCGCCTGCCCTTAACGCACCCTGGCTTCCGCACAGGACTAGGGGCCACAGGCCTCAGCTTTAAGCCTACTTGTCCATGTCTAGATGGTCCCGGTCCTAGGACTCCTCCAGAGCTGTCTCCGGTACTGGAGAGCTGTCCACCCAACGTGTCACTCGGAGTCATAAGGAAATGCATCCTGGGACCTGAGGCCCTGGCTCTAATAATCGCTGTCCAAACTCCGCAAATCCAAGTGGTTCCCCAGTGCGTCCCATTTTATCTCTGTTTAAACCAGAACTAGTGATCCCGGTACAGATGGGGCTCATTCATTCCTGCAGTCCTCGCATTTGACAGTCTAGTGGGTGCGAGACATGGTGAAGAGCTCCCCGAATCAAACCATTCCCCTCTTCCGAGCCGAAGGCAGCTTTCTCTCCCTTGGCTGCGTCCTTCCTGTCCCCAGGACTGAGTTCTTTCCACAAGTCCTCCCAAATATACCCCTACGCAAAGCACTCCCAGCCCACCAGAGCCCCTGTCTGACCACTAGTCTCTCTCCCTGGCTGAACTTGAGTGGCCTGGAGACCGGATGGCATGCTCCTCACTCCTGGAACAGGGAGGTGCCAAAGTACCTGTCCTCACAAACATTTACTGCCTATTGGGGACGCAGGCCTCCCCCACTATGATGATAGCCAAATACTGGATGCTGGTCAGGAGCAATTATGCAACCTACTGGGCACATGTAATGCTCACAGTGATGCTGGGATTTGGTACTATTTTTAAACACATTTAAACTAAGGTATAAAACACAGTACACTTTATGAAGCATACTTACTTCAATGTTTGATGGCAGTCTCAGCCACTTGGGAGGATACAAGGCAAGAGGATCACTGAGCCCAGGAGTTCCAGGACAGCCTGGGCAACATATTGAGAACCTATCTCAAAAAAATTTTTTAAAGTATGAATACACCCATATAAACACTGAGGTCAAGGCATAGAACATTTCTCACACTCCAAAAAGTACTTAATGATCCTTCTCAACCAATAACCTCTAAGACGCCTGAGTAGTGGCACGTGGCTGTAATACCAGCAACTAGAGAGAGAGAAAGGCAGGAAGACTACAGGTTTGAGACCAGCATGGGCAACTTATAAAGACCCTGTCACAGCCAGGGGTGGTGGTACACGCCTGTAATCCTGGAACTCAAGAGACTGAGGCAGGAGGATCACTATGAGTTCAAGACCAGCCTGCACTACATAATGAGACCCTGTCTCAAAAAAAATTTTTAAAGGGCTGGGAGGGCCGAAGATATAGCCCAATGGCACAGCACCTGCTTGGCAAGCATGAGGTCCTGAGTTCAATTCCCAGTACCAAAAATATTTTTTTCTAGTTGAAAGGGCTAGGACTGTAGCTCAGTGCTAGCATGTGCAAGGCCCTAGGTTACTTCAGTACCAAAACAAAGGAGAGAAGACAGGAGAGGGGAGGGGAGAGGGCAAGAAAAGAACAGAACTCAGATAGTAGCTATTCTGATGGATACCAATATAACTCACTTTGAACCCTGTATAAATTGTCACTCTCGTTTTACAGAATAAGAAACTAAGGCAGTGTCCCAAGAGGCGATGGGGACCTCAACTCACCCTGGGCAGGTTTGCCGACTCAGCACAGAAAACATTTCATGGTAAGTCAGTGTGAGGCATAGGTAGATGATTTATTAGATAGAGTTAGAAAGTAAGAAAAAAGAGAAAAGTGATTTCAGCTTGAGGAACTGCTGGGGGCAGAGGTCTGATGAAGAGGTTCAGCCTGGCCTGCGAAGCAAAGATCATGACCAGCCTTCATGGGTCAGCTGGGCCAGGGTCCAGTTGATCATCTCAGTTCTGGTTTTGCCAGATGGCTTTGAAGAGGTTTTTCTTGTGTGAGGGCAAATTGGTCTCCAGGAGACGACGGTCTCTGCCTGGGCAGTCTAAAGCTTGTAGAGGCTCGGCTGGAATCCAAAGCGAAGGCCGGTATAGGGCAGTGACCGAGGTGTCTGGGTGCTTGTGGGTGGTTGGAGGTCCCTGTAAATGGCTTATCTCAGTGTTCTCAGTGTTAAGGACGGATGAGATAGGTTATGTATATTTAGAGCTAGTCAATCTTGCTTTGCTAACTTTCAGACAGACAACCCTAAATAATTAAAATACCTATATGCAGAGATGAGCAGGGATTTGACCCAAAGTTTTAAGGTAACAAAAGAGGCAGGTACAAAATGAAGGTCAAGCTTTGCTCTGCTTTTAGTTACCTAATGAGCATCTGTAGGCCCAAATGAAGAGTCTGGTTTATGTTTGTCTCATTTTGTTTTAAAATCACTTTAAAAGTCCCTGACTACCATAGAAGAAAACACAAATTATGATTTTAATCAGTAAAAGGTTAAAGGCCCAGGAATTTGTCTTCTGTCCCTGAGGTAATCTCTATGTCACAGAGAAGTTAATTAAATAGGCCCAAGATCCTAAGATTAGTGGCAGAGCTGAGCCTAAAGCCATGATATGTGACTTCAGAATCCACATCTTTAACTGCTAAATATAATAATTACGATGCAATGCCCCAGGGGGCCACCTGTGAGAAGGCCATGGAAATATATGAATGCTTCCTAGAGGCCAGGCCTGCTGGCGTCCCCCAGGTGCTCCACAGGAAGGCCTGTCTTGCTTTCCCTGATGGGCTATGGCACCTAGGCTTTCCTAGTGAACCATCCACCATCTCTTTTGATAACAGCCCTTTTGCTATGGCCACAGGAAGAACAGGAGGTCTATGAGCCCATTTGCCAAATAAAGAGACTACTGATCTGATCCATCATCAAGGAGTGAGGACAGATATTTTAACTCCAAGTTGCCAATTCCTCTGGCATTGGCTGCCTTATGTGCACCAGTAGTGGGAGTTTAGGGGAACCACCTGGGGAGTTCCTCCTGGCTGGGATCCCTGTGACCGGAAGCTGTCTCTTTTTATCAGGATCCATAAACTCTAAGCTTGAACCCACCTCGCCTGCATAGATCCATTAAAGATCCCTTGCCCGGACTTGACTACAAAGCAGAAGCTGCCCACGGGGTGGCACAGTGACCAAGTTACCCACTGTCTGCAGCAGCTTCCTTCCCTTGTCCAGGCCTTAGTTAATAGCCCAGCCTGGGGATTAAGTGGATTCATGGAATAGTCCTTGACTAGATCTGCACATCAGATCACTGGGGATGCTGTATGACAGATGGGGGCAACAGGGAGGAAGGAAAAGGCCTGAGAATGTGGTTGCAGGAGGCCTGGGCTGGGTAGAAGTGCTGAGGATGGAGAGAAGCAACTGGGTTTGAGAGATACATAGGAAGCTCTATGGACACTGTGGATTGGGAAAGGGAGGAGTCAAAAGTAACCCTCAGGTTTCTAGTTTAGATGTTCTCACTGGTAAACTATTGATACATAACAAACATTCCCAACTAAGCAGTGCAAGACAATCTTTTTTTTTTTCTTTTGAAATAGGGTCTCACTATGTTCCCCAAGCTGACCATGAACTCCTAGGCTCAATGATCCTTCTGCCTCAGGCTCCTCAGTAGTTGAGAGCATGGACTTGTGCCACTGTGCCTTTTATCAATGCTCACATACCCTCAGGTCAGAGGGGTTCAGCACACCTAGGCTAAGCTCAGTTGAGCAGCTCTGCGCCCTGTGTCTCTTGTCTTTCTCCTGGAACCAGTCAGGTGTCTGGGCGTGTTTGTTTTGTGAGAACGGCAGAGAGAAAAAGGGCATGGGCAACCATGTGAGGCCACTGAAGGTTAGGCTCAGAATTGGCATATTGCACTCCCACAGTACACAAGTCCTGCAGGCAGCCCAAGTAGAAAATGGGTAAGACATAGCAATGGTGTGGATTCAGGGAGAGGAAAAGAATTGGGGCTGACAGACAAGCCACCCTCAGCTACAGATGGACAGTGCTTCCATTCTCTTAGTGGGAAACTCCAGCTAGGAGAGAAAGGGAAAATGGCATTTAGTCAGGATATGGCAGGTCTGAGCTATCTGCGGGGTGTCAGATTAGAGACTTAACTAGGCTGAGCCTCAGGAACGATGCCTGGGCTGAAGACAATGATGTGGGAGTTATCAGCTCCCAGGGGGAATAAATTAGATTTTCAGAAAGGATACAGAGTAAGACAGATGGAACCCCCCTCCAACACACACACACACACACGCACACGCACACGCACACGCACACGCACACGAACTGTAAAGAACTAGTCAAAGTCACAGGACACTATGTGAGGCATGTGGTGGAAATCACTAGGAGAGTCTTCCTGGGAGGTAGAGCTTTTGACAAGGCTACATGCTCCCAGAGACCTTGTCATTCAAGTTTAGCAGGTTATTGAAACCTCAGCAAGAGGAGGCTCACTGGAGCCCCACAGACCTTAGTCTGTCTTGGTCAGCTTCTGTTGCTATCACAAAATACCATAGAGGGGTGGTTTAAACAGCAGACATCTATTTCTCACAGTGGTGGGGCCAGGAAGTCTAAGGTCAAAAAGGGCTGGTAGATTCAGTTCTTGGTGAGGGCTCTTTTTCCTGCGTGGGGACAGCCACCTCCTGCTGCATGTCAGAGGAGAAAGGAAGGCTCTTGTATCTCTTCCTCTTCTTATAAGGGCACCAGTCCCATGCACAAGAGCTTTACCTTCACAACTAATTACCTCCCAAAAGCTCCACCTCCTGATATTACACTGGAGATTAGGGTGTTGGTGAATTTTACAGGGACATGAACATCCTGCCCATAAAACTGGAGTGCTTTCTATATTCAACACTGTTCTGAAGATTTATTCATAGTTATTTATATATCTAATCTTGTGTTTCCCAAACTGTGCACCAAGGTGCTCCGGGAGGCTGCAGGGAACCCATATGGCTGCTGTGGAGAGGTAGAAAAGGAGGTGATCCCTTCCTGCCCATCGTAAAGGGCTGTGGCTAAGAGCCCCATAACAAAAGACAGGTTGACAAGAGAGTGGTATGACAGTGTCTTAATATGCACATGTACATAGGAGCTACACAAAACAGGAAACTCAAGGAAAACGCCAGATGGTTAGAGTTTAAGTACCCTCTTCACAGAAGGGTGTGGCAAGCTGCCGGAAAGTGAGGGGCGGAGCTACACTTGGGACAGACTTTGTGTAGCTAAAATCTCCCAGCTAATGTCTGCAGCTGCCCTTGAAGAGAAGACTCCACTGCTGGTCAGTCTTTCCTGGTTATTTGATGAGACTCCCAGGGAGGAGGTTTAAGACTACTGTATTTATTTTGGAAAAAAAAATCTCTATTAGGTAAGAAAACTTCAGGAAGAGTGAACCTCTCTCTGTACTTGGAAGAGAAACAAAAGAAGGTCAGAGAGACCTGGTTGAGACTGCTTCACTAGCTGTGTGCCAGAGAACCACCCTTTGGGATATCAGTTTCTCCTAAGCTCACAATACTTAACATGTGAACTACTACATTGAAGTGGTTCATGGTTCTAGCATTAGGTTGTACAACTCCTTCCATAACCTATCTTTGTGAAGTTATACTTTCAGCAACCTACAAGCAAGCCTTTATAAACAAAAGTAATTATAAGCTATTACTTATAAGCAGGTACTACATGAAAATCAAGGTGAGACAGAAAATAGGAGTGTGGAGTCTAATCTGATCCCCAAATCTGTGAACCCCTGTGCAGCATCCAACAGGAACACACATCCCCTTAGTAAATAGTTTTGATTATTTAAGAATGAAATGAAATATTTTCTCCTCCAATTTATGTGTATTATTTCAAACAGGTATAGTACTATGTTATTAGAACATTAAATGTGTATTAAACTATTTGGACCTAAGAACTTGATAACAGAATACTGTCGTTAACCAGAACTGTTACTTTGCTTGGCTGAGGAGTACCTGAAAAAGCATGCTGAGACTTTAGGGTTGCTGTGCAGACAACACCTGTACCCCATCTCACTGACCATATTCACAAGCGAGCTAACCACACAGTCGACTGTCTTGGCCCCTGATGAGCTTCACTCGCTGGACTACTGATGAGTTCAATGCAGACACCACTGCAATGAGCCATGGAGCCCTACAGAGCAGAGTGAAAGAGCGTTTCTGGGTTTTACACCTGAGAGTAGGATTTCTATTCCGTGTGCCTAAGTAATTTGACCAGGAGCTGCTAAATTACCCCAAGGAAGGCTATACCAGTCAGTGTGTCCCACTGGAATGCACCAGGCCAGAGATAGGACCCTACATTGTTTACCGTCACTAGCCTACATTTTCTTCTCATAGTAACTCTTTGATTTCTTAATTGCTGAGTTTTCTTTGAATCTAGAATTTTTAGAATAAATTACATCAGAAATCAGTGAAAACCAATCCATTTGAGAGTAAGTACTAGATGTGAGTTTTTCACAGAAAAGAGAAAAAAACCTCTTCATTTAGTAAGCATAATAGTGAGATTCATTGTAAAGAAGAAAACAGAAATAAACACAAATACAAGTCTTACACTCTGGTCTCCAATAAAGTAACACCAAACATTTCTTCTGTCTTTCAAGTTTTGCAGTCACATCTGACGTGACTTTTTCTCAAACTTTTTCTTTGCAAAAATTCTGAAGAAAATGTTCTAACTTCATAAAGATACATTACTTTAAAAATTCTTTTTTTTTTTTTTGTACCAGGAATCAAACTCAGGACCTCAAGCTTGCCCGGCAAGTGCTTACGCCACTGAGCTACATCACCGGCCCTCTTTTGGTTTTTTGAGACAGGGTCTTCCTATTTAGTCTAGGCTGGCTTTGAATTTGCTATGTAGCCTAGGGTAGAAATTCCTCTACCTCAACCTCCTGAATGCTTGGGTTACAGGTCTGCACTACCACGCCCAGCAAGATGCCTTTTTTTTTAGGCAGTACCTCACTGTTTTCCAAGCTAGCTTTGAACTGCTGGACTTGAGCAATCCTCTTGCATCAGCCTCTCAAGATGCATTTTAAAATTCCATTAATGTAACAGTAGTTGATTAGTTATTTTAGTCCTGTACATCCCTAAATTTGTATTCATTAGTATTGGTAATTATTGAAACCATCTAGGCTTATATATAATTTTCTGAATGAGTAGTTTTAAAAGTGAAAAGTTGGGAGTAATATTAGCAGCTTAGATTCCTATTTCCTCTACTTCCAAGACAAAGATAAAATTACGGAATTAAAAATAACCAGACATTAGCGAATGAAACAGACAAATAATTATAATTCAGATTTCATAGTTTACTGTGTGTAACTAAAATTTTGTGTGTGAGGGGAGAAGACTACATTTTGAGATGTTAGAAATTTTTCTTCTGTCTTCCATCTCAGAAATGGTAACATTATTTGTGAGATCAATTGGAAGCTCTTAGAGAGAAATATTTTGAACTATAGCCCCTGGCAGCAAACACATTTGTTTGTCTGAGTTGCAGTGTCGGAGTGGGCCTGTCTCCAGTTAAGTAACACATGCAGCTGAGGCTAAGATTTTTTAAAAGCTAATTTTGAGTTTGGAGAAAAGTTTGATGTTTAAGCAAACTGATTCTAAGGAGCTCTGATGGAAAAAGTGCTTGTCTTCACTAAAGTGTGAATATGTCCGTTTGTATTCACTTTAGAGCAAATTTGGTTTAGGAAAATGAAATGTTGGGATTAGGCTCCATTTTTCTGGCTTTCTGCCATAGCCCCGCTCCTCCCCGTGAGCCCTTGAGGCACATAATTAAGCCAAGTGGCTCTGTATGCATGAAAGAAAAGTCCAGAAAGACAAGCTGCAAAAAATCTGTAACAATTACTTGTGGAAGTGGGGTTTAGAAACTAATGGTTGGGGGTGACTTTTACATTTTAATTTACTCTGTATTGTTTAGTTTTTAATTTTTGTTTGAAAAGAATAAAAAAATAATAATAATAATTGGGGCAGATCCCAAACTGCTTAGAACTTTTAAAGCAGTCCTTTAAATAACTAGTGAGTTAAAGAGGAAGTAAAAATGCAACACACTATTTAGAAAACAGAAAAATGAAAACATCCTTATCAGAATCTTTAGAAAATACTCAGTGTTAAGTGTGTACTCTTGAATGTTTTCATTAAAGGGTGAAAGTAAATTAACTAATCCCATGTGGCTAGAATTACATACCCCAAAAGATGTTAAGTCCTAAGCCCTGGAATTGTGAATCTTATTTGGAAATAGGATGTTCAGAGTATAGTCTGTACAGGGTTGAGTTGGGCTCTAATTCAATGACCAGCATACTTTTAAGAGGGAAATTTAGGGGCTAGGTGGAATAGCTTAGTGGTAAAGCACCTCCTTAGTATGTATGAGGCCCTTAGTTTGAGGCTTAGCCCCTTTCCTTCTTAATTCCTAACGTGCTTATTTGTACCTTCTTTTTATTTGCTTTAAATAATGGGAAGTAGCATGTGTGGTGGTACACACCTGTAGTCCTAGCTACTGGGGAGGCCAAAGTGAGACCATCATTGAGCCCACAAGAGCAAGACCCACCTGGGCAACATTGTGAGACCTTTGTGTCATAAATGATTGAAATTGGTCAGTGGTTTTGCCTTTGTCCACATAATCCTTTCAAATAAGCAGTTTTTCTGGTCTGTTTTCTATTTCACTAATCTCTGATTTTGTTTTCTCCTTTTGTGGTGCTGGTGATCAAACCTAGAGCCTCTTACATTCAAAGCACCCACTCTACCACTGAGCTACACTCCCAGCCTGCAGCTCCTTACCATTTCTTTTTTGCGGGGGAGACGTGGTTTATGTAGTCCAGGTGGGTCTCAAAGTTGCAATCCTGCCAGGTATAGTGGCGCATACCTGTAATCCCAGCACTTGGGAGGCTGAGGCAGAAGGATTGCTGCAAGTTCAAGACCAGTCTGGGCTACAAAGGGAGCTCAATGCCAGCCTAAATTGCATAGCAAGACCCTGTCTCCAAAAAAAAAGTTGCAATCCTCCTGCTTTAGCCTCCCAAGTGCTGGAATTACAAGTGTGTGCCACTATGCCCAGCCTATTTTTTCATTCTTTATGTGACTGATAGACTTATTTTCTATGCTATTCCTTTAAAAAAACATTTATTTATTTATTTATTTATTTATTTATTTATTTATTTATTTATTTTTTGAGGCAGGGTCTCATTATGTGGTGTAGGCTGGCCTTGAATTCACTATGTAGCCCAGGCTGGCCTGGAATTTGCAGAGGTCCTCCTGCCTTAGCTTCCTGAATTCTGGGATTATAGGCATGCACCACCATGCCTGGCAAATCCACAGGTTTTTGGATACACAATCTTTTTGTTACTATTCACTCTGGTATATTTTCTGATTTCTGTAGTGATTCCTTCTTAGACCTACCATCATACAGAAAAGTTTTAAAGTTTCTAAATACGTGGAGAGGTTGATACATTTATCTTTCAGTTTTCGAGCTCTAACTTAGTGAATCTCCATCCTGAGTCTGCTCAGTGTCACCTTGTTAAAATACAGGTCTCAAAAATAAATGAATGAATGAATGAATAAATAAATAAATAAATTCCATCCTGAGTCTGCTCAGTGTCACCTTGTTAAAATACAGGTCTCAAAAATAAATGAATGAATGAATGAATAAATAAATAAATAAAATTACAAGTCTCTGGGACCCACTCTGGGATGGCCTCTACATTACAACAGTCACCAGTAGTAAATGACCACTTAAGTATAATTTAATTTATATAAAATTTAAATGCAATTCCTCCAGCATATTGTCTACACTTCAGGTCCTTACCAGCCACAGGTGATTATTAGTCACTGAACTGAAGAGCACTAATACAGAACACCACAGCCCTTATACGAAACTGCATCAGTCAACCTGAAAGGGTCTAGAAGACACAGCAAAATTGAAATCTAGTTTGTCAGTACTAGGGATTGGACTCAGGGCCTTTGCACTGAGCTATATCCCCAACCTTTTTCTGAAAGTCTTGGTAAGTCACTAAATCACCCCAGCTGGGCATGAACTTCTAATCTGCCTTCACCTCCTAGACTGTTGGGATTACAGGTGTGTACCATCATGTCTATAAAGTATTTATAAAGGGTCTTACTACCTTGCTGTTGACCCTGAGGCCCCAGGAATCCATTTCCAACAGGTGCCTTGGGTAAATCTTTTGAGCTAGGTCCACAGAACTGTCTTGGTCCAAGCTCTGTCTTGTGTGGGGTACATTCTGGTCGGGGGGCCTCCTGATTGCTGTCTTCAACCCAGCTGTGTTCCCATGGCCCAACTTCCACAGCAGGAGGAGGAGGACGACGAGGCTTCAGGACAATACATGGAGCTGCTGAAGCCTGTTCTCTCTTCCCTGGTGAGGACAGCAGGAGCTAGACAAGGAGGCTGAGGCCTTCAGGTTTTGTCCCAAGCAGCGAGCTTCTGGAGGCCCAACTGACTGGTGCGCCCCCAACCTCTACCATCCCACAGGTGCTCTTCACCGCCAGGTACACTGCCTCCTGGCCTCCCTGGCACTGCCCCGGGCCCTCCTGCCTGTAGTCCCACATGCTGCTCAGGAGCACTGAGTGTATCTGGCACACTGATGGTGGAAGGTGTGCTTAGCAAGAAGTCCTGCACCTTGCAGTTGCTGGGCCCAGGACATCCAACAAGGGATATATAGTACCACACCAGCACTGAGGCTCTGCCTACTTTTCAGCCCCAGCCAAGGTGAGGGGATAAACACGGCCAGGACAGAGATGTTTGCTGGGTCAGGACACAGACTGGGGGGCTCTGAGTGTGGCACCTGGGCATGAGAAGCCCCCTTTCAGGGCAATGGTCTCAGCCTAGGCCTACATATGTCCCTCGAGCTAACACAAAGGACAAATCACATCACGTTGGAGATCATGACAATTAAGTCATTAGATACACACTCAGGGCAGCAGACAACCTGTGAAGGGCAGGATTGCTTTTGAGCTTGGCCCTCAGGGTAGGCAGCAATTACACCCTTAGAGTCCCAGTTCCGAGCTAGGTGTGTGCAAGTTCCCCTCCCTAACCTCCACTATTGAGGTGGGGCGCACAGAAGACTAGCAAGGCAAAAGCTGGCCCTTGGAAAAAACCACAGCCACCAAGACGAGATCACACACATTTTCTACATCCATTATAGCCCTCACTCACAAAGTCACCACTCCAGAAGTTACACGATGGTCTGTGGCCTTGGTGACCCACCAGACTTTGACACAGCTACTAGAGTGTGACAGGGGCAGCTCAGCACCCCACCCAGTCCTGTACTGTGTTAGTGCTCCTATTGTCCAAATTAGTTGAAGGGACTTGATATGCTGAGTGTCCCACACGGATTATCTTCTGTAGTAACCCTCTCCAGCCACCAGAGCAGGACTGTCTGGGTAGTGCCTCTTGCCAGGGCCTCAATTTCCAGGGTATTCGAAGACAGCAGCGGCTCCCATTCCAGTCCCGATGCACATGGACACCACTCCATAAGCCCTGAGGAAACAAAACTGCATTGGCTGGGCAGGGGCCCAATGCCCAACACCCAACTAGGCTGAACTGCATGGAACCCTGCTAGATAACAAAGGATGCAAAACAGCAGACCAGATCCATGGGAAACTGTCACCACTGTCCCCCTAGACACTGTCAAGGTAGCAGATACCCTCTGTTGGGCTGGGATTGCTTTCGGGAAGGCTGATATTACACCTTTGCAGCCTCGGTTCTGAGTGATGTACATACATGTTCACCTCCCCAACCTCCCTAAGTCCACAAACCCCACCAAGTATAACCTCACCTCTTCCCACGGCGCTTCAGCTCGTTGAGGAGTGTGATGACCTGTCGAGCCCCAGTACAGCCCAGGGGGTGGCCCAGAGCCACCGCGCCCCCTAGAGGGTTCACCTTCTCAGGGGGGATGCCCAGCTTCTCCACACAGTACACAGCCTGGAAGGAGCCAGAGTAGCAGCTGACACCTGTGTCCTACCTGTCTGCATCCCATGTGGGGCCAGGCTTGACTGCTCCCTCCCCACATGCTGCCCAGCCCCAGGTAACAGTGAGAGACAAGGCTCACCTGGCTAGCAAAGGCCTCATTGATCTCAAAGATGTCCACGTCATTCACTGTCAGCCCTGCAGGCAAGGTACAGACCTGAGCTAGCAGCAGCCCCTGAGCAGGACTCAGTGGCTCCCCAGACCGCCCCACGCCCAGTGTGTCTGTCTCCTGGAAGGGTGACTGGTTCCCAGCTGTCGGGTCACAGAGAGTTGGGAATGAGGTAAGAGCCTGCTCTACCTTCACTCTGTAGCACCCATAGGGCTGCCCACCCTGCAATCCCCATATCCCCAGCAGTGCAGGAGGGGGACGCTGGGTAAGGTGCCTTACCTGCTTTTTGCAAAGCTACAGGGATGGCATAGGCAGGTCCAATGCCCATGATGTCAGGCGGGACCCCAACGACTGCATAGGACCTCAGGACCCCAAGGATAGGGAGGCCCAACTCTTCTGCCTTGGACCTCCGGGCCAGCAGAATGGCAGCTGCCCCATCACTCACCTGGCTAGAGTTTCCTAGGGGCAAACAGTTGGAGTGAGGAGGCATCAGGGAGAGGCTGAGAAGAACCAGCCCTTCCACGGCCACCTTGTCATGGGGCCTGGTCTGCTCTAGGCTCCCACCCTGGTCCCCGCTCAGGCTTACCAGCCGTGGTGGAGCCACCGTCCTTAAAGGCAGGCTTCAGCTTGGCCAGGCCCTCCATGGTGGTGCTGGGGCGGACACCCTCATCCTGGGACACAGTGATGCTCTCCTTGGTGCCCTTGTCATCGTGTACGGTGGTGGTCACAGGCACGATCTCAGCCCGGAAACAGCCCCTGCTCTGGGCTCTCGCTGCCCTGCCAGCACCATTGACAGCCAGGCTCAGGCTCCACTGGTGTTCCCTTCCTCCCTGTCCTTTGCCAATTCCAGCAGACATGCAACCTCAGGCTGCTAAATTCAGGGACACGCCTGCCCCTGAGAGAAACCTGAGGGACTTCTGGGGGCTCCCCAAGACCCCAACCTGTCCCTGCGAGGAAGAGGCATACCTGAGGCGTTCCAGGCCTTCTTTGAGATCAGCCTTAGATGTCCACATCAAGGCTGTTCCCACCCTTGCAGGAGCAAAGAAGTTTGGAGGTGCCACCCATTCCCCTTACAGGCCTTTATCCACAAAGGACTAAGCTTGCTCAGCCATTTCTGATAAATGAGGCTGAAGCAACAATTAAGTATCTGGCTTAGCTTTCCTGTTGGACCTCAACACCCAAATTTTACCCATTCCCCAGTTCCCCAAATTTAGAGTGCTGTACACTAACCTCTTTGCTGCATTTTCATATTGAAATAGTGAAGCACAAGGCATGTTGGGATAGCCCTTGCAGTCTTGAACAAATACCCAGGGACATTCTAGTGGGAGGATCCCAAAGCTTCCAACAAATGCTCAAATGCTTACCTGGGCCCAAGAAGCTAAGGATCCCTGCCTTGGAGAGGCCCACCTGGCTCAGATACCTCTCTTCTTTTGTCATCTACTCTCTGCAAGGCTGGGGCTGGCTAATGTCACCCGCTGCTGTCCAAAGGCCTGAGCCCCTGAGTTTCTCTGATGTCAGTCCCAGCCCCAGCCTCAGGATGCTTCCCCAGACCCAGGACTGCTCCAGAACCTAAGATGGCAGTGCCCTAGCAGGCCTGAGCCCCCACTCCAGGTCCCCAGAGAAGCCAGTGGCTACCATGACCAGTCACCAAGCCACCATCAGTTCGAAAGGAGTTCTGGCCCTCATTATGGCCCTTATGAAACAGATGGGGCAGTGAGGCCCAGCCGTGAAGACATCAGTGTAGGCAGTCAGATAAAGGACCTAGAAAAGCTATCAAGCCCCACAATGCTGATGGTTCCTTTCTACCTCCAGCGGGAAGGCACGAAGCCTTCAAAGCCCTCTGTGACAGCCATTTCCTCCCGACAACTCCACCTCAGATCAACTAGGAGGGCTTCAAGACCTCACTCTCCAGCCCTTTCACAGTCCTACCCCAAGCAGCACTCACTTCTGCTGGGAGGCCAGTGCAAAGGTATCCTGCTTCTCCCTGGAAATGCCAAACCGCTCAGCCACATTCTCCGAGGTTATCCTAGAACACAAATGGCAAACCAGCAGGTGTGAGTCTAGCAGCCTGAAGGCCAGGACCCCCAGGGCCACAGGGAAGGAGGGCTGGTCCATGCCACAGACAGTAGTGAGGACTCAGGAGGTCGTACTCGCTGCCCCAGGATGTGTGTGGGTACAGGCAAGGAGTCACCAGTGCTGGCCACATCCTCAGAGACTCATACCCCAAAGAAAGACACCCTCACCAAGGGAGGGCAGCCCACATGCAGACAGTGCAGTGGGGATCTGTTTGCTCAGTGAGCTGCCTCAGAACAGGGGAGATGGATAGGAGGGTCTGGAGGGGCACTGATAACTGGCTGCAATTGACCAAGTGCCCCTAACTGGAGGACAAGTGCTTTTATGGGGAGAAGAGGATGTCCGTGTCCCCTTTGGAACAGATGCACTTTAGTCTCCTGCATACCTTATCCTAAGAGCCCAGAGCCACAGCTAGGCCTTGCAGCCTGGCCGCTGGTTTTCCAGGATGCCTTTGGGGATATAGTATGTGGAGAAGTCAAGACACTGCCTTCGCTGAACCTCAGTCTCCTCATACACCTATTGGAGCCAGGACACCCTATCTGTGCGTCCTGGGGGTGGCACATTTGCCACGCTACACCTGACTCTTACTCAGATGATTAGGAATCAAAACCTCTCCTTTCGACTCTCTTGGCCTTCGAGGCTTTGGGGAACAGCTGCCATCATCCTTCACATGAATGAGTATTTCAGAGGGTGAGACTGGGTGGGCTGTATCTGAAAACACAATGGCTCAGAGACCACTTGGAGACATCAGGAAATAAAAGCCAAGGGCAGAATCAAGAGCCACATCCAGGGCAGATGATACCCAAAGGAAGCAGGCCAAGGCCTGGCACCGCCAGCCACAGAGATGAGAAAGTTCCTGCACCATGCTCCAGGATGTGCAGAGTGCTGAGGGGCATAGCATGTGGAGCTGAAGCTGTGAACTCACCCCATGGGTATCAGGCAGTCTCTGGCCTTCTCATTTTCCAGTAGGCGCGAAGTAATATTCCCAGGGTTCCCTCTCTCAGCCAAGGACATGGACTCCACCCTGAGGAGGAGAAGGAAGAGGAGCCCTAGTAGGAACCCCCAGGGATGGCTGAACACATGGAACCCTCAAGAACTCCAGCAGGCGGACTGTGAGGCCTGGGAGAGCACACAGCTGGCAAGGCAGAGCTGGGGCTGCAGAGCTACAGAAACCTGTCTCTACTTCCTTCCACCTGGGACAGGGTACTGCACTGGCCACGCACCCTGGGGCAGGGTCATGCTTCCCTGCGTAACTGCTGACCCAGTCAATCACCGGTTCCCAGCGAAAGCCTTCCAGCATTTTGCACAGTGCAGGGAACACAGCCAATGGGCCCAGGCCCTGCTTCGGAGCCCTCAGGTACAGAGGGAAAAGAGACAAATATAAATCTTTTTTTTTGGTGCTATGTATTAAACCCAGGGCCTCTGCACTCAACTACATCCCCAGCCCTTTTTCTGTTTTTTATTTTGAGATGGAGTCTCACTGACTCACTAAGTTGTCCAGGCTAGGATTGAACTTGTGATCCTCCTGCCTCAGCCTCCCAGAGTGTTGAGATTAGAGGCATGTGCCACCATGCCCAGCTGAGACAAATGTCTCAGTAAGCATATCAAAGAGTCTGCAGAGACATGAGGTGCAAGGGGCTGAGAACAGGAAGGTGGTCACTGCAGGGAGACAAGAGAAAGGTGGGGCATACGCTTCAAGAAGGACAACAGAGGACCTTGCTTAAGTACTTTCTGGTCCCAGCACTAGTTTCAACTCTTTGCAGGCATAAGTGCCCTAAAAACAGGGTCAGTCACATGATGCATGCTCCATGGTGCTAGATGAGATTATGGCTCCATTGGATCCTCTTACAAACCTGGCCAGAGCTGAGGTAAGTATAGCCTTTAATAGGTGAGGACACTGATGTCCTTGGTGGTGAGGAATTTGTTCATAGTCACCCATTCTGACCCCATTTTAGTATGCCCCCAGCACTCACTCCCATCTTGGACTTCTGGATGACACTGTATGCCGAACCTCACAGGGACCATCAGATTGTGCTCTCCTAGCCCAGCTCCATAATAACTCAGCCACTGGCCTTTAACCTGCTGGGGAATCAGAAGCCCCTAAGGAAGTTTTATGAAGGCTCTAGCCCCTCTCAAGTTGCTCATACCTACTGTCCCCCAGTGAGACAAGAACATGAGAGAAATCAAAGGGCAGGCCAGGCATTGGACTTTGCCTTGCCAGAGTCCCTGTTTGTGGCTGTTCTTCAAATGAGACATAGATCAGATAACTCAAGGCCATGTAACCCTGACCTGGTCAGGGGCCAGCAGTGTTTCCTGTCAAGAACCTCGACAGAGGATCTGAAAGGTGGCAAGTATACACAGTACCTGGCTGCTCACCTCCTGAGCCTGCCTGCCTCACACCAGATACTCCCAGCCTGGGCCCCAGTGCCCTTCCTTTCCCTAGAGGCACTGCCAAATGCTGCCAGCAAAGATAGAGTTGGGTGGAGGTGGTGGTAACCAAATCATAAGAGATCCAACATTGCTCAAAAGCTAGCAGACACTCAGATGTGTCCACCTGGGGACAAAGGCAGGGACAGGGGGTTGACAGCTTCGTAAAATGCACACTTATAAAGCAGGAAGCTGTCCCTGGCTTTAGGGAACCAAAACTGCCACTCCAGTCTCAAAAGGAACACAAGTGCTCTATTTCTTCAGTGTGCTTGCCCACATTTCCAGCTTAACAGGTTTCTAAGAAAGAAAGCTGAGACCAACCATCCCTCCCTGCTGGTGTCCACAAGTGAGCCATTCCCCAGCGGCTGGCATTGGGGCCACTTCTGGGCTGCATTTGTGTGAACCAACTCACAGGCAGCTGCTCAGAGGGGCTAGTGGAGAACCCTGAAATCACTGCCTCAGAAAGCTGAGGAAAAGAGAGTTAGTTTGATCATCACAGTTGGTTAATAAACACCAGCAAAAAGAATTCTTACCCACAGGCCATGCCAATGTCATAAGACCCATTTCTGATGCCACCTGCAACAAAAGCATTTCATAACCATCCTTGGCCAGAGGGCATCCGTCCTGGGAGCAGCAAGGTCACTTCCCCACCTGCTTTCTTTTCTGTTGCTGTTGTTTTTGTTTTTGTTGTTTTTGTTTTTGAGGCAGGGTCTCAGTATGTAGTCCAGGCTGACCTGGAGTTTGTGGCAATCTTCCTGCCTTAGCCTCCCCAGTGCTAGAATTACAGACGTGTGACACTATACCCAGCCCCATCTGCTATCTATGTGTGATTCAGCACAGCCTCAGAGATAAAGACCCAGAAGATCGAGAAAGGCTCTCGGGCAGTGGCAAGGGCTGCTCCTACATTCCTTCTGTGCTCCGAAGTCCGGGCAGAAATGCATAACATGGCCCAGAGCAGCAACATTATGGACCCAAACCTGTGGGGTCAGCAGTAAGGCCAGACCACGACCACCGGTGCCACCCACCCACAACTCACCAGCTATGTTGGCCACTGCCTGCAGTCCCGACGAGCACTGTCTATTCACAGTGGACAAAGGGACAGTCTCTGGGATACCACTGCAACAGAAGGGAGATGGCAGTCAGTCCCCTGCCCTGTCAGTCAGTCCCCACAGAAAACAGGCCCATACTTCTGGGCCATACCACTGTCCTCATCAGGGGGTGCACAGACCAGGGAAACAACCATTTTTCCCCCAGTATTGGGTATTGAGCCCCAAGCTTTTGCACTGAGCTACATCCCCAGCTCCTTTTTTATTTTGAGAAAGGGCCTCACTAAATTGCCAAGTTGCTCAGGTCCAGCTTGAACTTGAGATCTTCCTGCGTTCGTTACTCAGAGTGTGGGGAGTACAGGTCTATGTCACCAGGCCTAGCCCAACCTGGCAGTACTTCCCATACCAGGCAGATCCATGGGGCCTGCAGTGGGCAACTCTGGGCAGAGCCTGTCTCTGAAGATGATGTCTCCTGAGCACCTCAAAAGCACATGCCTCCCAGCCTGTGATTCTCTCCAACCCAAGGCAAGGGAGCCTGTTTTGGCCACAGGGATCACTTCGTCTCTCCCTCTGAAGATTCAACAATGAAAACCAGACATATCTGTTTCCCTCAAAGAACAGCGCAGTGATGGGCTCAAAGAAAAGCCAACATCCTCACCCTCTTAACCTTAGTATTGCTTTACAGGGGGACCTTCATGTTCCCACTTGCAGGGAGAGCTGACAGGCACCACAGTTTCAATACCCCTTCTCTGCGGCTCCCCAGGCACTCACCTTGGGCCCAGCCATGAAAATTGGCAGGGTTTGCCCTCAGGACATGCAAGTTGCCTTGACTAACCATGCAAAGCCCTGGGGACAGTTCCAAGCTTCTTCATACCCACTCAGAACCTCTGGGAATGCATGCACCCTGGTGATGCTGGTGTGCAGCGAGCGAACCCCTGACCCAGGGGTGGTGCCAGGTTCTACAGAGGGCTTCCCAGATGGATGGTCTCCTAGACCTGCTGAACTCCCCCCGGTTTTCACCCAGTATCTACGGCACATGAAGCACCATCTGAAGAATGCTCAAATTCTCATAATACTGAGCCCTACAGGATGCCTAACCAACATCTGGAAAATGAATCCACTAACAGGGATGGCAGTAGCAGGGCTGATGTCATAACCATATCACAGAGAAGCACATGGGAAGCTGCTAGAGCAAGAGGTCTCTCATCTAAAACCTGAGAATTCGGGGAAGCCACGTCCAAATGGTAAGACTATGTTTAGGCAGAGTTTAGCTGGGGCAGAGACAGAAGGTGGGAACAGCACCCCAAAAGGCAGAATGAACAGGGTAGGGAAACAGTAGGCAGACAGGCTGGTTGAAGGAGGAAAAGCCCAGGTGAATAAGCAGCTGGGATATGAGCTGAGAAGTCTACAAAAATCTGCACACAGGAAGACCCTGAACAGCACCGTAAGCAGTCTGAATCTTGCTCAGTTCAATTTTTTGTTGTTGTTTTTTGTTTTCCTATTCTGTATCTAGCTAATGTTTCTACATTATTATCTGTACTCCATGCAGCCGAAAGTACAAAGCCACATGTTAAAATAGTTTAAACACTGCTTCCCCATCTTGGGAGAACAAGTGCTGAAGAGCAAGATGACTAAGGCTTCTTCTGGGGCCTGTCTTGTCTCTCCCTGGGTTCTGCCCTATGCTCAAGCCTCTCCTGATGGGATGACACTAGAGTTCCCAGCATGCTCAACTTGCAAAGGGAGCAAAGTCACTGCTCGTCCTGTTTGTGTGGTTATTTACCTGCCAATAAGGACAGAGTCCACCCTTACCAAAGGCACAGAAAACCTTTGCTCTCGTCCCAAAGCCCTATGTGTCTAACTTCTGGGCAGGGTAGCACAACACCCCATAAAGTAGAGGAAAGGTTGGGTCCACAAGAGCAGGATTGCAAGGACTCTGGTTACCTCAGGATCTGGTGTCCAACCGCATACTCCATCACCCATAAGCTGCATTCTCTGGGTCCAGAACCCGCTTAAGAGATGGGGAAAAAAAAAAAAGAAAAAAAGGAGAGCTACAAAGACTAACCCACAACTAGAAGTAAAAAAAGAATTACCTCAGAAACTGGGCAATCCGGGCCATGATGGCCCCAGCGCCAGGCTGAAGCACATTTCCTATGGACAAAAGAAAACATTTAGTGCGAGGAGGTGTTCTGAGCAGTACCAGACAGCTGTGAATACCAGAAAGGACACATTCTAGGTCTTTCTACAGAACTTGAGCTTTCCACAGGCTGATGTGAGGCTCTGGAACTTTAGGGTCTAAAGCAGAGTGACTCAACAGCTTGTTCTGTCATAAGCCAGCCCCAGTAGCAGCGGATCTCAAACTTGCTTGCTCTTATACCCTGCTCTTTAAAAAATCAGCAGAGACAGGACTGTTGGCCTGCTCTTTACAGTTGGGGCTTAGAAAGAGGAATCTTACAAGGCAAAGCTTCAAGTCTAATAGAACTGGTCCTGTGGTGAGGGAAATGACATTCTGAGAATGTAGACTTAAATCACCTATCCTCCTCCCAGGCTTGCTAGAGGAGGAACCATGATTCCCAAGCCGGTATCTGTGAATGAAACTATGATCTATACTATATGGCTGTAGTTCAAGAGAAGAGGAGAAGGGTAAAAAACGAGGTTGGACTGAAGGCCCAGGCCCTGGGTTCACATCCCAGCTTCAGGGCAGATTCACTGAGTCTTAGTTTCTCCATCTGTATATGAGCCGCTGCACTAGAGGGTTTTGACATTCTCTCTTCTGTTCTGGCATAGACAGGATGTCATGGTAGTAGAGGACCCTGCCTCCTGCCTCCTGCCTCCTAGATCGTCTGGGAACCCCTGGGTATGAGAATGTTTGCGCTTATGACTTCTGCTTTTTGGGGCCAACAGGCTGATGTTCTGCTAACAGGCAGAACGCACGTGCAAGAGGCATGAAGTGTCTGAGGTGTCCGAGGTGGGGGTGGCTGGTTCCCGGGAAAGGGCTGCAGACAGTGGAGTGCTTTGCCCGTCCCACCCGTGAAAACTAGGGCTGAGAAGTGTGGGCTCCGGAGGACGGGGGATCAGGTGGCGGGCTCACCCACGGAGATGTCTCCCAGCTGCTCAGGCCTCAGATTCACGTCCTGCAGAACCGCGGTCAGGACGGCCGCCAGGAGCTCGTCGGGAGTGGTGTCCTGCAGCGGGACGCAGCCCGGTGAGCCCGGCTCCCACACCCGGCCTGGCACAAGGCGACCCACGCCCCCACGGGTCCTCTCAGCCCGGCGCTCACCCCAGGGCCTCACCTTGAAGCCGCCGCGGCCCGCTCGGCCGATGGCGGTGCGGCGTCCGTGCACCACCACCACGTCCGCAGCCGAGGGCGGTGGGAAACCACTGTGGCACGGCTCGGCCTGCAATGCCGGGCCGGTCTGGGGCCGACCGCTCAGGTGGCCCAGCACCACCTGCAGCCTCCACATCGCACCGCTGGAGGAGTTGAGCATTCCGGGATCACGGTTTAGCGCTCACCAAGTCGGAAACAAAACCTCCGCCCGCGCAGGCGCAGACTGCTCCCAGGGGAGGTGTAATCACCGCCCGCAGTGCCTAAGAGAACTGCCTTGCTGCAGAGGTCCCGCCTACCTCTACCACAGCCAACCAGAAGAAAGAACTGCCTGAGGACACGCCCCCGGCCCAAACACTTCGGCTCACAGGACTTGCCTAGCTCTTTCCATTCAAAGTCCCGCCTACTGTGGCCCTCCGCGGCCAATCAGAAGATGAACGTTTCGTAAGCCTCGCCCAGACAATTTCCGCCTCTTTCACAACCTTTTGTTGTCAAACTGGAGGCTAAACCCTAGCCAGGGCATCTGGGAGGGAACCCTACCCTAACCCGACGGAAACACGGAGCTCCCCTCCGAAGTCCTGCCCACAGCCAAATGGAAGCCTGGGCCGCCAGGACCTCTGCATGGGATCTTGCAGTGGATGCTGAAAGCGGTCGGGACTCCACCTCCTGTTCCCCTTCCACGTCGGCGCTGCAATGATCGGGTGAGGACCAAAAACTGAGCCCGAGGACCAAAAACTTCCAGGCCCCGAGATCTGCTCCAACGGGGTCGCTTCTTCCGAGATGTTTTTCCAGAAGAAGAAGGAAATTTGGGACTACTGGACGGCGCGGAGAAAGGATTTTGCAAAACTTCGCTCTTCAGCTGTAGAGAGACACCACCCTTCTTACACCAATTTTGTAGTCACTGAGGTGGCCTGATCTATGCTCATCTTCCCCGCTAGAAGGGGTCTCCACCAAGGCAGAGGACACCCTGTATCCGGGTGCCTGCGAAGTGATTAATACATAGATACGTGTTGAATGAGTGAACGAACCGGGACTCCCTTGTCTGGACCGCAAAACTAAATGCCTCCCATTCCCGGGGGCAGGGCCATGTGTTTACCCGAGACCCTGGAGAGTACTAGCAGGCCTGTCCCAGACCGGGAAAGACAGGCTACCCCGAGAATCCCATCCTTGGAGGACAGAGTCATCCCCGCCCCAGGGCTCAGACTCCAGAAGTCTGTGCGTCCCTTCCCATTCCCCTCCCCCATGCACAGCTGACCTCTCCCCTTGCTCCTACTGGCAGGATCGAGTGGCCCCAGAGACCTCGCAGGGCGGACCGTGTGCTTTCCCCTTCGTTCCCTCCTCTAATCCTCGACTGCAGGATCGCCTGAATCTCTTATATCCCTTGGGGATGTGATTCCACCACTTCCCAAGGAACAAGATGGGTGCCCTATAGCCTCCTCGAGGGTCGCCTCCCCTCGTTCCCGCCCCAATCGCACCACCAGCAGAGCCTAGAGGGCAGGTCAGTCGATCTCCCCAAACCTCAAAGGGAAGGTCATGGGTTCTCACGCCCCTGTTCCCGGTCCTCCAAGGCAGGAAAGGGTGCCCCACAGGGGCGCCCCGCGCGGGGCGGTGCTTCTCGGAAAGCGAAAGCGGGCGGGGCAAGCGAGGCCGCAGAGGAAGGGGAAGCCGCCGGGCGGGCGACGCGACCTGAGGCTCGGGCCACCATGGCTTCGCCCGTCCCCAGCGAGGGCTCTGCGCCCCCCTCGGTCTCCACGTCCTCCTTGCCCCTCGCTGCGCTCAACGTGCGAGTGCGCCGCCGCCTGTCGCTGTTCCTCAACGTGCGGACCCAGGTGGCGGCCGACTGGACGGTGCTGGCAGAGGAGGTGGGCTTCGACTACTTGGAAATCCGACAGCTGGAGACGCGCCTCGACCCCACCGGCAGCCTCCTGGACGCCTGGCAGGGGCGCCCCGGCGCGTCAGTGGGCCGGCTGCTCGAGCTTCTCGCCAAGCTGGGCCGCGACGACGTGTTGGTGGAGCTGGGGCCCAGCATCGGTGAGAACACCCTCTTCCTGGCCTTGTAGCCGGGCGGAGCAGGCTGAGCTCACCGGTAGCCAGTCTCGACCGCACAGACCCTCCTTCCGGAGAGGGGACGAGGGGTGGGGGTGGGTGTGGGTGGCTGGGCTCAGTCATCCGGAAAGGTGAGGAGGACCAGGAGACGGGGAAGGTAGGGGGTGAGCTCGGGGAAAGGCTTTTGGGTTGGGCCAGAAGTCAGAATCAGGCTTTACTGGGCATCAGGCAGAGCAACAGGTCAGGTGAGGGAATACAACCTATGGTCTAGGAAGCCTCAGGTGCTCAGAAAATGCGACCCCTTCTGCCACTCAGTGGCATTACCAAAGTACCTGCGCAGGCGGTCAGCTGCCCACATGCAGGTGCGTCTTTCTGGGTAGGAGTCGCTTCCTTCACTGTGACATAGACCTGGCCTTCTTTTTTGCCAGTCCCCTGCTCACATCTGACCTAGCTCCTGGAAGAAGTAGACCTTGCTTCCATTGTTGGGGTACCAGGGAACTTGGAGAAGGGGACGCAAGAGACACAAACCTCACCTCAGTGGCTTCCCAAATGGCCACAACACCACTGACATCCCTTTGGGAGGACCTGAGCCTGGGGGTGGGGGGTGGAGGGTGTGCTCAGCCTGACAAAGCCAAAGAACTGAGCAGTGTCCCAGAGGTGGGAGATGGGACTAGGGCTGCCTCCTGACTGAGGCAATTTGGAATTCCCAGACAGTACGGAGAAAGGATTTTGCAAAGCCCTGGGTGGAGGGTTGGGGCCCCCTCAGGAGACTGACTCACCCTGACTCCTCCCCACAGAGGAGGATTGCCAAAAGTACATTTTGAAGCAGCAGCAGGAAGAGTCTGAGAAGCCCTTACAAGTGGCCAGAGTAGACAGCAGTATCCCACGGACAGAAGAGCCTTTTGGCATCACCACACTCGATGACCCCCTGGGTAAGGGACAGCAGTGTTCCATGGCACAGGTGGGACAGGTGGGGCATGGACAGGGCAGCATGCAGAGCATGGATGTTGCAAGCAGATGGGCTGTGGGTCATTGGTTTGTTTTCTTTTTTTCTTTTTGGTACCAGGAATTGAACTCAGGACCTAGCGCTTGCCAGGCAGGCGCTTAGGCCGCTGAACTATATCCCCAGCCCGGGCTGTGGGTTACTGGGCAAATCACTTTACTTTTCTGAGCCTAAGTTTCCACACCTAGGAAATGGCATAATAGTCCTACCTCTGAATTGGTCTGAGACTCTCATGAAATGATGTGTCTGAGTCATAGTTAACTCAGGGCTTGGGCCTCCAAAAGGACTCGTCTTTCTTCTGATGGGGAGGATACCTTTTGTGTGTGGGTCATGTCATCTTGGGATGGGTGCCAGGCCCAGGACCAAGTTGCCTAGGTGGGCAACTCCTGGCTGGACCTCTCTCTGGGATCCTGTGAGCTCTGGCCATCATTTTTGTGCTCTGCACACAGGCCAAGTGCCAGAGCGTTTTGATGCCTTCATCTGCTACTGCCCCAGCGACATCCAGTTTGTGCAGGAGATGATACGGCAACTGGAGCAAACAGACTATCGGCTGAAGTTGTGTGTGTCTGACCGAGATGTCCTTCCAGGCACCTGTGTCTGGTCCATCGCCAGTGAGCTCATCGAGAAGAGGTTGGGTAGAAGTCCAGGGGGGTAGGTGGGTGTGCTCAAAACCCAGGGGAACAGATGCTGGGCTTTTCCTGCCTGCCCAAGCACAAGAGACCCCCAGAGGCTGTCCCCACAAAGTTATGCTGAAGTGAGTTACCACAAAGTCTGCAGCCTGCCCGCTCTCCTGTAGGTGCCGCCGGATGGTGGTTGTTGTCTCAGATGATTACCTGCAGAGCAAGGAATGTGACTTCCAGACCAAGTTTGCTCTCAGCCTCTCTCCAGGTAAGCTCACCCCCACCCTGACCAGAGAGGAGTGGTTAGATGGAGACTTAATGCCAGCCTTCCCTCCCTCAGGGCCATAGAATTAGCACCAAAAAACCTCTATAGGTCTCTGCGTATCCAAGCAAGTGTGTGATATATCTATGTGCCTCTTTATGTGGTACTACCTAGCTAAGGAAGAGTTGGTATTATTCCCTGATTTGGCAACTGAGACTGCCTCATTACATCCTGGTACCAGCACTGTACCTCTTGGCTTGCAGGTGTGCATCAAAAGCGACTGATCCCCATTAAGTACAAAGCAATGAAGAAGGAGTTCCCCAGCATCCTGCGGTTCATCACAGTCTGTGACTACACCAACCCCTGCACCAAGTCTTGGTTCTGGACCCGCCTTGCCAAGGCCCTGTCCTTACCCTGAAGATGACTCTGGGACCCTGTGGGTGCTGGCATCTGTCTGCCTCTTTTGTGTTTGTAGGGGGTCTACATGCCTCTTCATTTTTAGAGATGCTAGCTGCCGGCACATCTGCAGCAACCAGACACTGTATGAACACCACGTCTTAGGTCCTGCATGGAACCAATGGCTGCAAGTGTCAAGGACAGTGATGAACGGGATCAGTTGGGACTAATTAGAGGACCAGCCAAGCCACCTCTGAGCCATTTATACATCTTCAGCCTCACTTTCTTCATCTGGCAAATAGGATGCGGAGATTAGGCAGTAGCTGCCTCTGTATCACTGCAGGAAGTGGTAAAGTGATAGCCTGGCTGTTCTGGGAGAGAGCTGGCCTCTCCAAGATTACATGATGACCACTACTGGAACTACGGGCAAGCTGGTACCTCACTGCCACCCCCTATCCTCCCTCCTCTTCACAGGACAGATGGGAAAGCAGGCTGATCCCAGCAAGGTATCCCATCTCAAGCCTGATTCTCTTGTGGGGCCTTGTCTCATCTGGATTGTTGACTCCTGCCAGCCTCTGCCCTACCTTGAGTAGTGACAAGTCCCCTAGAGCCCTGAACAGTACCCTGAACAGCTGTGGCTGCTAGATGCCCAGAAGCACACCTCAGTTCTGTGGGGACAGGATGGGGCTCTGGCTTCTGGTATATCCATCAGATATGTGCTCTGGGGTTGGGTCACCAGGGCAGTGTCAGCAGGGACCCTATCTCCCTGGGCCACCCATAGTGAGCTCCCTTGATTGCCTTGTTTGTTGACAAAGACAAGAGTGTTCCACCCTAAAGCTTGTGGCTATATGACCACATACTATCTTGCACACTGACACAGTGCACCTCCCACAGGTATGAGTCCCACCATCCAGGGGACTTGACTATGTCTGCGAATAAAATGAAGCACTCTTGATTCCTCTACTCTTTTTTCCTTACTCTGTAGACCTGACTGTTTTCTCCATCCCAAAACTGTTTGTGTTCCATCAAGCTGTGTATCAGGGAGAAAATGTCATAGTCCCAGGTCTCTGTGCCCCAGGGTAGAGTCTAGAGCCCCAAATTCAATAGTAAGTGTCTTCTCTGTGCTACCTTCAGCAAGGCATGAGCAGGGTGCTTTCCCTCTGTATGTTGGGAAGGAATGGAAGCCTTCCTCTAGGAATGTGAGATCTTGTTGAAGCACTTCGTTGAAGCACTTAGATGCCATGCATCTGTCCCCCTTTGATACTGGGCATTTTAAAGTAATTTGGAGATAGTGTTTTCTATACCTGTTCTATATGCTTTGTGAGAATTTCAAAGACATCTGAGAAGTGTCCATGTTTGTCATTTGTCCTTTTGTATTCAAGGTTTATAATAAAGAGTATTCTATCTTGGGAAGGCATATTTGTTTGCGTGCTTATGCAAAAGAGTTTTGAAGCAGTAACCTGGGGTAAGACTTTCCCAGGTAAGGGCAGGCTCTTCCAGACAGCTGCGCTCTTCCTTACTGGGTCAGGCCAGAACCAAGAGCTGGCCTCAGCTCCAGATGCTCAGAGTCTGCTTCCACCTGCTATGCTGGGCCTTCTCTGGATTGTGCCATATCATGGGTTCTGCTCTTCCAGTGTATATGGCTGTTTTTCTAGGCTCTGAATAGTCTAGAGGACCCCACTCCCATCACATCTCCTGAGGTCTCAGGTGTTCCTGATGTCTTCCTTGGTCATATCTATGTCAGGCAAAACTATTGATCTATTTTTGAAGGAAAATATACTGCTATTTCACTGTTTGTTCTAGAATTTTTTTTTGAGATAAGGTCTTGCTATATATTGCAGGCTGGCCTTGAACTCACAGTGATCCTCCTGATTCAGTCTCCCAATTGATGGGATTACAAGTACATGCCACAATGCCTGGCAGAATATTGAAAATACAAACAACCAAAAACTGCAGCCATGATCCTAACCCCAGAGACAATTCTAGTGCCATATTAGAGAGCTCAGGCATTGGTGACTGCAGCTTTCCCTCCAGTGGCACATTTGATGCCCTGACCTCGTTCCTGGGCCACCTGCCCGCTGTGGGCTCCCTGGCCCAGCTCTTGGCCTTTGGGGACATCTGGGAAGGCTCCGTGCATCACAGCAGTCCTGAGGCAGGACTTTCCCCTCCATTTTCCCCTGGCAACTTCCCCAGGGTCTGTCTTGTGCTGCCCATATCCAGGGAGATAGTCCAGGGTTTGCTGCCTTTGGGAAGATTCACTGCTGTAATTACCAAAGACAAAAGCAGGAAGTTTTGCAGAGTAACAACAAAGATAAAATACAGAAGGGCAATTCTGTGTGGGACTGGGCCTGGACTTTTCCACAAGTCAATGACGAGAGAGAGAAACAGAAGAATTTCCTCCAGATTATGTAAGACATGAGTCATAACAATAAAATGTATTTGTGGAGGATGACTTTGTTGTGTTGTGATTTAAACAGACCAAGTGCAAAGAAATAATGTTAGGTCAAGGGGATTAATCCAGAATATACAGAGATTCCCTCTTATCTTTGGGGCATACGATCCAAGACTCCAATGGATGCATAAAATGCAGATAGTACCGAACCTTTATAGAAACAAGGTGATACCTTGATTTGGGTCTCGTAACCTATGCAGTTACAAAGTAACCAACAGGCAGATAGTAGGCACATCATGGACACATTGGACAAAGAGATGCTATCCACCCAGTTCAGGAGAAATCAAGACAGCGAGAGATTTCATCATGCTTCTAGAGTGATGCTCAACTGAAAAATCAAGAATTGTTTAGTTCTGGAATTTCCCACTTAATATTTTCAGACCAAGGTTGATTATGGGTAAATGAAAGTGCAGAAGGGGAGATTGTAGTTAATCAAAAATACTGTGTAAGGGCCAAGGATGTAGCTCAGAGGCACAAGTGTCTGCTTGGCAAGTGCAAGGTCCTGAGTTCAATTCCCGGTACCAAAAAAATATATACTGTGTAAAAAATCCTATGTATCTCAACAACAAAAAGACAATGTGATTCAAAAAGGGGCAAACAATTTAAATAAACATTCCTCCACAGAAGATGTACACATGAAAATAGGCACATGAAAAAATGCTCAATATCAGTAGCTAGAGAAATGAATCAGAACCATATCACATCCATTAGGATGGCTACTATCAAAAATCCAGAATACAGCAAGTGTTGGTATAGATGTAGAGAAATTAGAATGTTGAGCATCTGGGACTGGTGGCGCACACCTGTAAACCCAGCACTCAGGAGGCTGAGGAAGGAGGATCACTGTGAGTGCAGTGTCAGCCTTGACTATGTAGTGAGTTCAAGGCCAGCCTGAACTGCATAGTAAGACCCTGTCTCAAAAAACAACAACAATAAAAGTCATTGTAAAATGTTGGTATTATATAGCTGCTATGATTCTATATAGCAGGTCCTAAAGAAATTAAGAAGGAGATTGTCATATGATCTAGCAGTTCCACACAACAGAAAAAGAGACATTCTTGAAATAATTAGAGAAATTTGGGCATTTGGTGATGGCCTAAAGACTTAAAAATAGGGACTTGAAGAGATACATGTATACTTATGCTTAGAGCAGCTTTTGCACAATGGTCAAAAAGGTGGAACCAATCCTGTGACTATTGACAGATGAATGTATAAACAATATGTGGTGTGTACATATAATGGAGCATCGTTCAGCCTTCAAAAGGAAGGACATCCAGCATATATTGCAGCACTAATAAACCTTATACTAAGTTCAATAGGCATTCATAAATGAACAAATGCTGTATGATTCTACTTACATGAGGTCTCTAGAGTAGTCATTCATAGAGGCGAAAGTGAAATAGTGGCTGCCAGGGGCTGGGGGAGCTATTATTCAATGCATATAGAATTTTTGTTTTTCAAGATGAAAAGAGCTCTGGAGACTAGTTATATAGCAATATGAATATACACAACACTCCTAAAGTGTATGCTTAAAAATAATTAAGTTAGTTAATTTTATGTCATGTGTATTTTGACACAACAAAAAATGAGACATTCTTGGAATAACTAGAGAAATTTGGGCATTTGATGATGCAAAAGAGTTGTTACAGATTTTATTAAATATGACAATATCATAGTGGTTATATATTTTTAAAAAACTTCCACATCTGTCATTGACCAATTTCAAAGTATATTGGTATGAAATGACCAATGTCTAGGGTTTGTTTTTAAATATCGAAACAAGCTAGGCGTGGTGGCATATGCCTGTAATCCCAGCACTCAGGAGGCTGAGGCAGGAGGATCGTTGTAAATTGTAACCTGGGCTACAAAGTGAGGTAAGGGCCAGTCTGAACTGCATAGTGAGATCCTGTCTCAAAAAGACCAAACAAACACACAAACTAAACAACTTCTGAAAGAAAAAAATTACAGGATACATGACATAACTGTGACCACTATTAGTAATTGCTAAATTGGAGATTCATTTCATGTCTCTTTATTTATTTATTTATTTATTTACTTATCTATCTATCTATCTATCTATCTATCTATCTATCTAGGCAACTGAATCTAGAGCCTTTCCCTTGAGCTACACTCCCAGCTTTTTTTTGAGACAGTCTCACTAAGTTCTCCAGGCTGGCCTTGAACTAAGGATCCTCCTGGGATTACAGGGGTGTATCATCATGCCTGTTCTTTGAGGATTTGCTTATTTCATTGGTCCTGGCTAAGGAAGGGACAATGTGAGCTAAGCACAGTGAAAGAACTAAGCTAAAGCCCGGTGAAGAAACTAAGGCACAAATGCAGGAAAACTGATAACACAAGAGTCAAACAGCAGAGCCCTGGGCAGCAGATGTATGGGCTTGTGCTAAAGACAGCAAGTCCCACAAGTTCCAAAAACAGGTCTCTGTAGGTCAGGCATCTTGAAAGGACCTCTGGGGCTGGGGAAATAGGTCAGCGGCACAAGCGCCTGCCTGGCAAGTTCAAGGTCCTGAGTTCGAATCCTTGTACAAAAGAAAAAAAAAAAAGGAAAGGGCCTCTGGAGGCAGATGGTCTTGAGGTGGGCTCTAAGAGGTGGTGTAATGGGTTGGTGGAGACCAGGAGGAAAAGCAGATTCAAGCAGTAAGGGATTAATGTAAGTGGATGGGGGAAGCAAGAGGCATTTCGGGGTGGAAAACAGACTGGTCAGACACGGGAGAGATGACTGGGCCCCTGGAACTCAGCTGCAGCAGGGCTCTTGACTGTGTCTGATGGGAAGGATTGCTGGACTGGAGTGTGCAGAGTAGGTTAGTTTAGTGGTTGCGTGCAAGGTGGAATAAGGAAGTGAAAAAGCATAGCTGCTATTTTTGCTTCAGACAACTGCTCAAACTAAAATGAGAGGAAGTGACAACTAACCAACAGGAGGGACTCTGTGGTCTCCAAATTTCCTCTTTTCTCAGATCAAACCCCATAAGGTCCGTTCCAGTCGCCCCTGTCCCAAGTACACCAGCATCAGTTCAACTTGCCAGGACCTAGCTCTGAGAGCCTGTGCTAAGGCCAATGACCTGTGAGGGCAGACTTGTGTCCTCCAGGGTGGTTAGGCTCCTCTGCTGGCTTAGCCCTAAGTGAAGATAAACCTGTATTTAGAATGCCAGCCCCATCGACTTTAAACTTACCTCTTTCCAGAGAAGCACTGTTTAATAGAAATACAATCTGAGTCATATGTGTGCTTCTAAATTTTGTAGTAACAACTTTAAAAAAGTAAAAAGAAGTATTAGGGATATAGATTAGTAGTAGATTGCTTGCCTAGTATATACAAGGAGCTGTATTTAATCCCCACTACTGCTGGTGGAAATAAAAAGTAACCCAAAAAAGGAAGCGAAATGAATTTTAATAATACATTTAATTTTGCCCAATATATCTAAATTGTTATTTCATTATGTAATCTATTTTAAAACTATTTGCAAAATTTTTTTTTTTTTTTTTTCTCCGGTACCGGGAACCGAACTCATGACCTTGCGCATGCCAGGCAGGTGCTTTTGCTGCTGAGCTAAATCCCCAGCCCCCTATTTGCAAAATTTTTATATTTTTTCATATTAAGGCTTAAAATCTAGTGTGCATTTTATGCTTACAGCAGATCTCTTTTTTTTTTTTTTTTTTTTTTTTTCTTTTTGAGACAGGGTCTCGCTGTGCAGTTCAGGTTAACATTGAGCTCACTTTGTCACCCAGGCTGGTCTCAGACTCACAGTGATCCTCCTGCCTCAGCCTCCCAAGTGCTGGGATTACAGGCGTATGCCACCATGCCCATTTTACAGCACATCTCAATTTGGAACAGTCACATTACAAATGGCTAGTGGCTACCTTATTAGGCTGAGCTATGGAATCCCATGCAGTGTGGTCCCTTCAGAGTAGCAGTAATGTCCACTACTCAAAATAATGACTCTTAGGCCCTACTCCAGATCTAATCCATCATATTCTGCACTTTAGTAGGCTCCCTCAGTGATTCACAGGTACGGAAATTTGAAGAGCTCTTCCCCATACATTTGGGGAGAGCTATAAAGCTATAGTGTTTGGAGAGAGCTATTGGTGTTTTGCTACCCATTGCCAGCATCCCCCCATACATTCAGGCTGTGTTCTAAAGTCCCCAGTCCCAGCTTCAGATTCACAACTATGCCCAGCAGTGCCTCTCCTTCTGAGCTTTACGATTGGTTCAGGCATGTCACAAGACCCAAACAGAGTCATTGAGATACACTAAAGCCCATACCGTACTGCGCTTGAATGGAAGAGGTTCAGTTCTGGAGCCACTTTGGAGCATGATGGGACAGGCTGTCTGTGTAGGAAATCCATAAATGGAGGCAAACCAGAGACTGATTAACATCATGCAAAACCCTGCTTCAACCTTGCTGTTGGAATTTTCAGATGTGTGAGCCAGCAAATTCCCTATCTGTATGGGTTGTGTGCAAGTCATTGTCTATCTTCTCTGCATCTCCCCCACTTGTTCATCACCAGGCTCTGTGCCCTAAGATATTCGCCATCAAGGATCATATCAGGAGGCCTTCCTTACCCTCTGGCTTACTGTTGGACTTGGGCCATGCATGGCACCAGCAGGAGATCAGAGAGCAGGAAGAGAATGAACTCAAGGTATTTATCCCCAGGCTTTCTAGTTATGGGGTTGCTGAACTCTAACTAGACTTCTCTACCAAAGGGTACAGGTAACCTTCTTCTTCACCTATACTTCTGGTTCCAGTAGTTCTCCATCCCTTGCTCCTTCAGGCCTCAGATGGGCATAGATCCCTAATTTGTCAGCTCCCCTGGAGTATTGTACTAGTCCTTTTTGGTTCCCTTTACCCTGCTCTTGTCTTTGGAAATAGCTCCCCCATTGAAGTATTTCAACTTACCTATTTTGACTGTGCCATTCTTTCCCTGTTGCAACATGACTAGCACAATATTTGGTGTCAGGAATAGCTTTAAGATTCCAGAACTGAGTTGCTTACTCATATGTGGAAAGCAAATATAACCTTTTCGTAGGGGGAAAATGCCGCCTTGGCAATCTAAGGCATGCAATGTCACCCAAAATAAGTGTCACCCAAAATAAATGGTCACTGGTCCATGGAATAAAGTGCAAGTGGAGGACAAGACATGAGGAGAGTCAGCCAGCCCTAGGTACCTGTCCTGACCTAGCTGTTACCTGGCTCACTGATCTGTCAAGTTGGACAAGCACCTTAACTGGCTTTTATGTAGCAGAAATCATATACATGAGCAGGTCCAAAGGCACAGGGAGTGTCCTTACTGGAAATCCTATGCCTATGTTTCCTCCAACATTCTACTAACCCTCAGAGGGAACACATGTGGTCAGTAATTGGAGGAAAAGAAAAGAGGGGTCTCTTCTGGGGAGATATCTGTACAGGGTGCTGGAACCAGCCACGAGCTAGAGCCATTGCACCCAGACCACTCTGGACTGGCTTCTAAAGCCAGTGGTGAAGGGATGCCCTTCACCCCCTGTCGGCAGCACTGCTGCCAATCTACCTGAGGTTCCAATCTGACTTGACTTGTCAGCCAGCTGGTCAGGGTTCTGGAAAGAACAGACTAGAAGTGTGGTGACAAGCAGCCAGAGTAGAAAGATATATGGATGGACTTCTTGCAATGTGAAGAGTGTGAGCATATTCACGTCCCATGTAAATGCTCTTTTAAGGCCATCTACATGGAGGAGACTTAATTAACAGAAGGACAAGGTGGAGGACCCAACCTGGGGACATCAGTTGTTCTCATCCTCAGACACTCTGGTGTTTACTTGATAGGCTCACTTACAAGAGTCATGGTGTCAGGGAAGAAGCCTGCACATGACATCAGAGCATGGACCTGCCCTTGCCACACTGTCTTGGTTACTTTTCTCTCACTGCTGAGACAAAATACCCAGGGCCCAAAATTAAGGAAGGAAAGGTTTATTTAGCTTACAGTTTGTGGAGGTTTCAGTCCATACTTGGCTGGCTCTAAGGTAGAGTGACATATGGCAGAGGGCAACAGTTCATGGCAGCAGAACAGCAAAGCAACAAGAGCAAAAGAGAGGAGTGGCAGAGAAGAGCAAACCTCTTTCCCTCCCTTATATTGTAAGCAGGCTTCCCCCACCCAGGGGGCGTGTAGCACTTACATAATCTCCATGCCCTCCTCTTACACAGGCTCAGGATGAATGCAAAGTAAGCACCCTGGCTCCCTGCTGAACCACACAGTTAACCTTCTAAACTTCTCAAATTGACACAATGAACAACATCCCAGAAGGGTAAGGGCATGTCCTTTTCACCTCAAGATGCAAAATTGCTGAGTCACTTAGCCAAACCTGTAGACTCCCCAAGGTGACACAATGTGTCAACCATAACACACACCCACCCAACCAGTACACTTCATTCTTTGTGAGATTCATTTTACTTACAATCTCCAATGTTTTTAATAGTTACTGTATAGATCTATGGAGGTTGTCTATTTCTTCTTAGATGACCTTTGATAGTTTGTATCTTACAAAGAATTTATCCATTTCTTTTCCATTGTTAAATTCATTGGTATAAAGTTCTCATAATGTTCTCATTTATCTTTTTAATATCTGTAAAACTTTAAGTGATATCACCCCACTCATTTCTGATATTGGTAACTTATGTCTTTTCTTTCTTCCTTATCAGTCTTATAAGAGGTTTAACAATTCCATGAACTTTAGCTCTAGAAAAATTTTGATTCACTGATTTTTTTTCTCTATCATTTTTGCTTACTATTTCATTGATTTCCACTCTGGCTATTATATTTTTCCCTGAGCTTTTCTCTCTCTCTTTCTTTCTGTCTTTCCTTTCTCCTCTCTTTCTCTCTCAGCTGAGGCAATCTGATTTGTAACTGTGCTTTTATAACATAGGCATTTAGTGTTCTATTGCTTCCTTAAACATTGCTGTTATGTGCCCAACTTGTTTATTCAGAAGCTGTGCTGAGCCCAAAAATGGCCATTTCAAGGAGACCCAGCTGAACAATTTGTAATTGCTAAAATGTGGAAACAACCCAAATGTCCATCCACTGAGGATTGGATAAGAAAATTATGGTACTTTTATATAATGGAATATTACTCAGCTGTAAAGAAAGATAAACTCGAGGCCTTTATATTTAAATGGTCACAACTAGAAACCATACTCATAAGTGAAATAAATCAAACATACATGTGCAAGCACCACATTGTGTCACTAGTGTAAAACTTGAAAGAGTTAATTTAAACTCGGAGGTATGATAGACACTGTGAAATGAGGAAACCACTGAAGAGTAAAGGGCTTCTGGGATGTGGGAAAAGAGAAGGGAACGAAGGAGAAATTTTGTATGTATGTATATACAGGATAGATAACATGGTTGTTCTTCTGTCTTCTATTTCTATGCTGAAAGAAACTGTCAATGAGTCTTTGGTTGACCAGTATTGCATGTTTATATCTGTTTTCATGAGAAGCCACTTTGAAGATATCAATATGTAATACAACCACCATTGTTAATTCCCTACCACTTTGTTTGTAACTCTGTATTGTCTGTATTGTGCTTGTGATATGTTGTAAAATGTTGTATGTCTGTTAATGTTTCCCTCCTTTTATCTTTAAAATAAAATAAAAAAAAAAAGGAGACCCAGCTGGACTCCTGGTTCTTGGTTCCCTTTCTACATGTTGGTTGTCTTTGGATGAATAGTCACATATCTTGGGCATGGATTTGTCTCCATTGTCTGTAGCCTGTCTACTAGAATCTGCATTTTATAGACATCATTGTAGAGTACCTTTTCCATTACCACGATATCTCACATGACAATCCTTTTCTGTAAGGCACATATTTCAGGACAAAGTGTGACAGTAGCTTCCTACTTCTACAACTCCCAGTCTTATCACATGAGCTACAATCCAGAAAGAGCTGCTTTGGCAGAAGAGTAGATTGTTCTATTGAAGTCTTAATTCATAAGCCTTAAATCAGATGCAAAATATGGTGCCATCTACTCACAGCAGAATGCATACCTTTAAGAAATAAGTGTGTAAAGTAGTTATTTGGTATTATTGCCCAATGTGTTCACTGTTACATCAAACCCACAAATGTTTTTTGTGCTTCCCCACTCTGTAACTTTGGCCTGGTTGGTTTTGGAATCTTAGTGCCAAAGGGGAGAATTTTTCTACTAGGAAACACAGTCCTGATTCTATTAAAATGGAAGTAGAGGGGCTGGGGATTTAGCTCAGCAGCAAAAGTGCCTGCCTGGCAAGCGCAAGGTTGTGAGTTCGGTTCCCGGTACCAGAGAAAAACCAAAAAAAAAATAAAAAAATAAAAAAATAATAAAATGGAAGTAGAAATGGTTCTTTGATTCTCATAGCAGATACTGCCTCAGCATTTAGTGTCCCTTTCTTTCTCTATGAATAGAACTCCAGAGTTTTAACTGAGCACAAGATTACCTTGCTAAAGACCATGTTTCTCAGAGTCCTATGTAACTTGGATTGGCAGACTAGATTATTATTCATAAAAATTCCCCTCCATGGAAATAGTACACTTCTGATCCCATAGATGTTGGGCTTAGCTATACAACATAAATTGGCCAGTGGTCATTTTTAGCCATGATCCAACATTGGCTTTAAGCTTGCGTGTGCAGCTGGAGGGCTCAGTCCTTTCTCATCTTGCTGTCCTTCCCTGAGGTAGGTAAATGCAGACATGAAAGGGCTTACCAGGCTTGCCCCAGGCCTATCTACCCACATGGCTCCTGTGTATATACATGACTTATGAAGGCATACATGTGCTGCCATTCTTATGAGAGTTGTTACCATGAAGAGCATATGCCCTGGGTTGTTTGTTTGTGGCAAAAAGACAAGAGATACAAGCTGCAGTTAGGCACCAAACCCGGCTGAATCCAGCACAAATTTGCCAAATACAGCTGACATGTATGGACAAGGACTGCTTACTGCTGTCTGCCACTGATTTAAAGGTTGATTGTTTCACATGTGTGTGGCAATAGCTAACTGAGGCCCTATGGTATGCCCTGGGGATTAAGTTATGGACCATGGGATGCAAGAGGAAGTGATATGTGCAACTTTTAGTTTCTGGCTTCACAGAAAGCTGTGTGTCTTCTGCTTTCCCTACCCACCTGTGGGAACATGGGTATGGAGGTGGGAACTAAAAGCTGCCTGATGAGGATAATAGCGACATGGCAGAGTGGAGCCATCAGCTCCAGTGACTTACACTCAGACTGTCAGAGAAAGACAAACTTTTATTTGGCTGTTGCTGTAGTAGGAGTTCTGGCATTCTAATGCAGTTTGGGGTTTCTCTCACTACCAACCAAGAATCCTAATTAACAAAATGTGTTTGTCACAAGTCCCTGCACCCCTATGCAACCACAGTCCAGCCGTGTCCACCAGAGTCCTCCTCTGTGCTCTGCTGTGGGTCTCGCCCTTTTCCTCCCGAGCCCTGGGCTCACAGCCTGCCCTGGGTCATTGCTACTCTTGTTGCAAAGTCCCCTTTCTGCTCCACTGCTTGGTTTGTGATTGAAGTGTTGGCTGTAACTGGACACTTCTTTTTTCTTTTTTGCTGTATAGGGAATTGAACTCAGGGCTTCTTGAATGTTAGGAGTGCTATAACCACTTAGTTATATCGCCAGCCCTAGAATTCAAAGCCCAAAAATTCAGAGCTGGGATTTTTTCTTTCTGAGGCATACATGCAGCTTCACTTTCTAAAATCTCATAATTTCCATGAGCATTTGCTCTGCTGTGTGGGAAGGGTTATCTTAGGCTTGCCTATTAAATTATCTTGGTTCAAACCATCTCAGTGGTAACTTGGGCTTAGTTAAAAGCTACTCTTCAGATCTCCTTCCTTTCCCTTTTCATCCTGCCATGGTGGTAGTATCTGGGAAGGTGAGAAGGGGAGAGCTCCCATAGCTTCAAGGTTGAAGGAGAAGGTTGACTTGGGTCACTCTAAGCTGGCCCTTATGCTGTCCTCTGAGTGTTTGTTTCTGGTGCAGGTGTCAACTGCTGAGACACAGCAGGTCTTTTCAGATACGACTGTGCCTAGAACTGATGTTCCAACCATTTGTTTTCAGCCACAAAGTCCCATCTCTGCAGCGTTTCATTCCAAGTCTCCGCACCTCCTCATGCTTTCACGGGGCACTGGGAGACTCCATTTTCTACCTAGGACCTGGAGGGATGGAGTCCTTGGGCAGGGCATTGCAAAAGATGCTTTCTTGTAACACCACGAAAGGGGTCAACATGGGACTTTACTGTACTCACACTCCAAACCAGACAGTCAGGGAAGAGGATGTGGTCTAGGAAGGAGAGGGCTAATTGGGTATATACCTAAAAGAAACCAAGTTATCCCAAAAGGGTAAAACTTTCTGCTGGTGGATGGGGAAGTGAGAGTTCAGACTCCATTTAAGGTCCTGGAGTCACAATATACTGCCATTCACTGAGAAGCACCTCAGTTCTGGATAACAGGAGATGCTCTCTCTTGTAGGCCAATTACTCATAGCTGTGCACACAGAGCGTGGTTCATACGTAGAGACCAAGGGCACTTTGGTCCCCACTTCTCAGTGTCCAGACAAATTGAGGTCCTGTAATATCCATAGCTCTGAAACTCAAATGTACTTGCTCAGCTTGGACACAAAGGGCAAACAAGGCTTCACAGTGCCCTAGTACTCAAGGAGAATGCTTTTCTTTCTCTAATCTCATTTTACAGAGAGCGGTTGATTCAGCAGTGCCATGGCACGAATGACATCATGCGATGGTGGCTGAAACCTGTTCTTCTGAGTAAGCAGCCCTGAGACAAACCACACGGTGTTGTTGCTCAACCCCTGTCTTCATGCTTTCTACTCAATTCCCACCAACTAATAAATAGCAGCTACCAATTTCTAAATGCTTACAATAGGCCAGGTACTGGAGGAATTTTTGGAGGCAAGTTTAAGCTTTCTATGTTTCCTCATCTGTAAAACTGGCATTAAAACCTCACAAGGGGGGCTAGGGATTTAGCTCAGTGGCACAGCGCCTACCTGGCAAACACAAGGTCGTGAGTTTGATTCCTGGTATCACTAGAAAACAAACAAACAAAAAAACCAAAACCTCATGAGGCTCTTTTACCAAATGGATATTTATATCCCCCAGCACATTGCCTGACAATTGGTTTCTATGAAGATATTTTTTTGGAGACAGGGTCTCACTGTATAGTTCAGGTTGGCCTTGAACTCACTATGTGACCCAGGTTGGTCTCAAACTCATGATGATCCTCCTGCCTCAGTCTCCCAAGTGCTGACACTAGAGGCATACACCAACACACCTGGCACTATGAAGATTTTATCAGGGTTTTTATCTGAATTTATATTATGAAATGAGGCATATTTTATGCTGTTTGAATTTATTTGGTTTCTGAGCTCAGGGAGTGGGGGATACTAAGTTATCAGAAGAAAAACAGATTCAGTTCCTGGGTTTAGAATATGATGGTCACCCGTATTTTTGAATGTTTTTGTAAATTATACTATCCCCCAAGATTCTGATAGTCCTGTGAAGGTAGAGAACTGGTATATAAAATTTTGCCAGTATTTCTAAGAAAGGGGAGAAGGCAACTCTTCATAAATGTCCAGACTGCCCTTGTTCTCACAGGGCATGAAGTGGGCCACAAACAAAAAACTTTCAAAAATCCTTCACTGTAATCATAGGGTTTCTTTACTCCTTACAGGGAACTCACAACCTAATTTGATACATAGTATTCACGAAAAGAAAAGACTGTGGAACATCAGCACAGGCTAAGTGCCCAGAAATAATCTGGCTGAGGTAGTAAGTATAGGTCACGGGACTGAGGGAAACTCTCAGAAAATGCATTCCTGTGGGTGAGGTGGAGAGAGAGAAGGTGGCAGAGCCGGTAAGACGGAAGGCAGAACAGAGGAAACATGGCTTTCCTGGAAGAGGGAGTGGCCCGAGAAATCTCCAGTAAGGGTTCAGGGAGCACAGTGACACAGGGCTGTTGAAAAGAGTGTTGGAAGTCTCTCAGTTTGAGAGGAAGGCCTGGATCGGGGTTGGGGTGCTATACACATTACTACCACCTGAGCTGTGAGACACCAAATTTAAGGATTGGAAAATACGCTTGAAAAGAACACATACACACACATGAGTAGATGAGCGTTTGTGTACCCACTGTCCAGGTGAAGAACTAAAGGGTGCTCAGTTATGCTGCCCTGGCCACGTCAACATTCTCCCACAGCTCATCATCAAACTCAACAAGTTTTCTGTGTCTTTGCTCTTCTGAAGTACGAAATTCCTAAGTTTATGCACTTGTATCTACTTTTAGCCAGATGCGGTGGTATACGCCTGGAATCTCAGCACTCTGGGAAGTGGTGGCAGGAGTGCAAATTTGAGCCCAGCCTTAGTGACTTGGCGCAGTCTTGCCTCAAACAAAAAAGAAAAGGGTCAGGGATATAGCTCATGGGCTCAACCCTTGGTACAGAAAAATGGTTACTTTTGAGTTTTCTGTGAATGGAATCATTATCTAATTTTTTTTTTTTTTTTTTTTTTTTTTTTTTTTTTTTGAGACAGGGTCTTGCTATGCAGTCCATGCTAGGCTTGAGCCCATTTTGTAGCCCAGGCTGGTCTCAACCTCGCAACATCCTCCTGCCTCACCCTCCCGAGTGCTGGGATTATAGGCGTGTGCCACCACGCCCGGCTCATTATTTAATCATTTGGTTATTTATTTATGTATTTATTTTTGTGCTGGGGATTGTAAGCACATGCTTGACCACAGAGTTTAACTCCCATGTTGTTACTCTGCTTTTCTCAGCATCTTTTGAGACTCATCCAAGTCATTTTGTATGGCGGTAGGACATTTCTGCTGTTGTACAGTAGCTATCATATGAATATTTTCACATTTTGAGTGGTTTACTTAGTCATTACAAAACATGCTCACATGTGTATGTTTGTATAAGTCATGTGGAATATATGTATGAGAGTTTGTTTTGGGTTTGTACTTAGGAGTGGAAAATATTTCATAGAAAATCCACTTAATTTTAAAGAGTGAAGCTGAATATGGTGGTGCAAACCAGTAATCCCAGTACTATGGGAGGCTGAGGTGTGAAGATTCTCCAGCCAATCTCCAGTAAAGCGCACACACACACACACACACACACACACACACACACACACACACAGGAGTGCGCACGCCGAATGGGGGAGATTGGTAAAATTATGGCCCATGCATATCATGAAATATTATACAACATTGACAATGACTGTAGATTTATACACTCTGTAATGGAATGAGTTGGAGAGTGAACTAGTTTTGTAGGTGTAGGTAAAGGCAGGTAATAAGGTCTGGGAGGCCAGTTCACATTCATGTCGCAGGCACTGTTGACAGATGACTGAATACAGCATGGCAGGAAGTAATGGACGCAGGTGGTGTTCTCTCTTTTAACTGGCTGGCTAGGTGCACAGGACTTAGTGGAAGACTTCAGGGAGACATTATAAAATGGTGGTGCTGTAAGAGGAAATCAAATCAAATCTCTGATTCTTTGCTTGGATGACAGAGACCAGGGATGTGGACCTTATGTGTGTGAAAAATAAGTTTCTGGGTTACACTGTTCAGATTTTTAGGTTGTTATTGTAACATAAATAAGCACCACTGACCACCAGGCTTGTGCAACAGCAACATGGCATGGAATTTATTGTACCTGGGTTCAGGCAGAGAGTGTGATAAGATCTCCTACCCCAAACAAAGAGAAGTGTGTCCCTTTTGTAGAGAAGGAAAGAAGGCAGGGGACATTAGGCAAGAAGATCCCAAGGAAGAACTGTGGTTAAAGTTTTCTCGCAATCGTGCATCTCAGTGGGCCGAGTCCTTTGAAGTGTTCCTTGTAAATATTTGGGTGTCTCCAGATGTCCCCAGGACCTGATAACTTCCTTGTCCTATCTTATCTCCTTTCCTGGGTTGTGGACAGTAGAGTGTTGGGTTAAAATCCTTGCAGAGAGTAATGCTTCTGCTGGCAAGCAGGCTAGGGGCTGAGAGAGTCAGGCCAGGATGGAGACTTAGTTACTTTAGGTAGCATTAATTACACCAACAAACAGATTTCTTATGTATCCTGAGATGTTCCACATAACAAATAAAAGCAGTCGACCTTTCCCATCAATGGACTCATGGTTGTTTCCGATTTTTCCCTAGCACAATAATGATACAATAAACACATTAATGAAGTATTTTTTTAGACATACTAACTTTTAATCGCTATTGTTTGAATGCTGATGGTACTTAGGAACTCCTTCTCCCTTTGGTATTTGCCATCTGTGCTCACCCCAGCTTGAGGTCATTAGGCTGACACAGTGCCCGTCTGGGAGAACCTGAAGCTCCTCTGTCTTCCAATCTAGCTTCATATAGATTCTACTTTTTGCAGACTGATTTTCTTACCTCTACAATACCACGTATACCTACTTACCTGGCAGGCCCTGAGTGCCTGATACCTTGGCCATTCATTTTTTGGTTTACCAGGAAATCACTTCGTCACTGCAGTCTAGTTCTTAGCTTTTGTTTATATTTGCTTAACTAAAACCACGTGGACATGTGCCTCTGCAGGGCACTATTCCAGACACAAGGGGGAAAGTGAACCTGTGTGAGGTATGGTCATTGTCTCTTTGCCTAACAAGGGATGACACCACACTACACGTGACATGTAATGGGGCATAGATTATAGCAGTGTGTAGTTGGTGCTGGCACTGATGTGTAAATGCTGAGAAAACCAGCTCATGACAGAGATATAAAACTGTGTGTGTATGCTGTGCATATTTTTAATATCTAGGTTTTTCACACGGGTACACATTAATTTTCATACTTCAAAAATAGTTTCTTTCATTAAAGGATCCTATAAAACCTTGATCATTACAGCTCTATATAATTACCCAGTAGTGATTACTCAAGACATTACTAGTCTTAAAATCAGTCCTTTTCCCCCTATTCTGCAGGTGTCAAAAGCAAAGCACAGGGCAAGTAAGTTGCTTATGGGCAACAGTAAGAAGAGAAACATGAATATACTTTCACTCCTTATTTCTCAGTCCAGACAATGATTCTTTTAAGTTTACACACACTAGTAGATGCTATCTAGACCTGGTTCATATTCTTTGGGCCTACTTAAGAGCTTACCTGAGGAGCATGGTCTTCTAAGCACAGATGTGGGCAGAGGTGCAGAAGCATTAGCTTCATAAAGAGGAAAAGGAAAAAGTGTGTGCAGTGGTGGGCCTGGGATCCTAGCACTCTGGACAGCTAAAGCAGGACTGTGAGTTTGAGCCCAACCTAAGCAATTTAGCTACACCTTTTTTAAAAACAACAACAATAAACCAGGGTGGAGGTGTAGCCCAGTGCAAAAGCTCTGGGTTCAATCCCCACTATTGAGAGAAAAAAAAAATTTGATTCCTTGTCTCTTAGTAGGACAATTCTGAGGTATATCTGTTTTTCAGGTGGCTTCCAACGGGATTGATCCCAGTGCCCACACAATAACCCTTCATTAATGCACCTGTTAACAACTATCCTCCTCCACTTCTCTATTCCTTTAGAGTGCCTCTTGGAGTCTTCTCTTAAACTACTTGCTGAGACCAAATTTTGGTCTCAGAATCTGATTCTGGGGGGAATCTGAACTAAGACAGGGTCTCCCTTGAGAATGTGGGAGAAAACAGGGTCCCTCTTCTGGGAAAATATCTCAGACTTTTCTGAAAACTTTTTCTCATCTCTGCCAAGTCTTATGAAAGGAGTCATATGCAAGCACCAGCAGCATAATTAAGATAAAACTATTATTTTTAAAATAGTGTCAAATAACTAAAACCCCTCTGTATCCTGCTTAAAATACTATGTGAATGGTAAAATTATGGTCCATGCATACCATGAAATATTATACATTTACAAAGAATATAGATTTATATACCCTGTAATGGAATGAGTTGGAGAGTGAATTAGTTTTCTAGGTGTAGGTAAAGGCAGGCCCCCCGGACCTTAGTCGTTTACTGTTCTCTACTAAAATCATATGCTCCATGAAAAGAGGTCAAGGCTGCGTTGGTCATAACTGTATTTATGACATTTACGACAGTACTTTCACATACAAACTCCTCCACAGGATGAGAAAGGGGTCATGGTTTGAGATTGTTATCAAAATGGGTACCAATTCTCTGCTCATTTAAAGCATGGAATTGTAAAGTGCACCAGGAAAGTCAGATATAGGGGAAATGTAATGACAAGATCTGTAGAGCAGGTCTCGTTTCAGTCATTCATAAAAGTATGTGTGTTGAGGAGACAGAAAAGAACACATGGGTGAATGTATAGTGACCATGCCCCATCAGAACGTGGGCCAAACGACATTAGATTAGTAGCTTCTTTTTGGGGGGAAGACAGGAAGAGGAAGTTTGCCAACACTTCTCTCTGAACTCTTTATCATTATGCATAGAGTTTCAAAGGAGTGAAAAAAAAAAAATCCTAAGTCTGTCCATGGTCCAATAGCCCAACAACCCCAGGGTATTTCTGCTTTCTGGATCTTTCTACTGAAACAAACCTTGAGATTGCCAATCCTTAGCATCAGATATAGTTCTCTGACATGATGCCCACTCTACTCTTCCTGTAAAAAGACAAAGAAAGGCAACACATGCCGTGAAGATAGTGTAGTAGCAATGATTGAAACCAATTTTCATAATAAGTCCTATGCCATACTGTCGGGAACTCTGGCACCTTTGCTGACTGGTATATTTTATCCTCTCAATTTGACAGGATGAAATCAAAGTTAGCTTTGCAAGATCTGCAGGCATGCCACCCCCTCTATGAGACGTTCTCGTCTTATCAACCATGTGCAAACCTAACTCTTCTGGTCTTCCCACTTATCTTACAAGAGGGATGGGCACAGGCAAACTCAGGGCTTGGGAGGGCCTCGGTGAAGGGTCTCTTCCTTAGTGAGTGCTATAGGACTGAGAGGTATTCTCAGTGGAGACTTCCACACCCGGCCGTCTTCATATTGCTATTTTATTTTATTTATTTATTGTTACCATTTTACCAAGTGCGTTTTTCAATGCCATTATCTAGGAAACCTGAGAAAACTGAAGTTCATTGAAGGTGCACAAAATACAAGGCCACTTGTGGGAAGAGCCTCACTTACTTAATAGATCAAGTTCAGTAGGAAAAAAATGCCCCAACGTCCTGAGGCCCCCAGAGCAGGCGGCTGTTTGCTCTCCAGACCCAAAGCAGAGCCCGGTGAGAACTCGTTCGCAGTCCAACATTAGAGGATGCGCTGCAGCGTGCGCTGAGCCCCGCGCTACAGAGCACTTCCGCCTTGAAAAAAAATGCGGTCACGGGACAGGTTTCCGGTTCCCCTCCTCAAGAGCGCCCAAGACCTTTATCCTAGTTGGCAATTGTCCCCACCCAGCCGCTCCCTCAGGATTCTCCACACCCTGAAGAGCAATTTGCACGTTCGAGGGTGTGACGGTTACGCCGTGACGTCGCCACAGAGAAAGCGGTTAGGCAAACGGAATACCACGGGTCTTCAAAGACCGGAGCTCTACGATCGCGGAGTAGCGCGCTGACAGGCTGGAGGCGGGACTAATTTACGACTGACGTCCACACACACCCATTGCCCTTCTCGTTCCTTCTCAAACCAACCAATGAATGCGACGACGGAGACGGCAACGTGCGCCAGCTGCTAGCAGTGACTCCGCCCCCTCCGCCTGGTCGCCATGTTTAGTGTGGCTACCTCCCCTTGCGCGCGTCTTCATGCTCTACTTCTGCTTTCCGTGGCCCTTTCTGAACTGCTTCCCTAGGTATTTTTTCCTATCCACGTTCAGCTTCCCCCTTCTGAGTTTTGTGCTTGCTCGTGGTTATCCAGACACACTTGATATGGCGGATAGAGGCGGTTCCAAGGCGGGGCGCGACCGGCGCGGTGACGTCAGCGCGCTGCGTGTCGGCAGGTGGAGGCAGAGGGGAAAGTTTGGCCCTTGCTGGGGTCTGGTGGAGGGCGGGGCGGAGGGGCTGGGCCCAGGGGAGGTTTCTGTCGCGGGTGCAGCGGAGGCCGAGGCAGGGACGTGGGCCGGGCCGGGGAGTGCTGGACACAGGCGCAGGAAACGAGGTTCGCCGGAGCTGTGAGCCGCCGCCGCTGTGCCACACAGTGACCCCGCGCCCCGGCGCCGTGCGACCCGTGGCTGTTCTTCAGGCGGTTGGTGGGGGCTCGGCGGCGGCGGCGGCGGCGGCGGCGCGGCGGTTGGGGGTGGGGAGACTTGCTGCGAGGAGACGGGAGGTCAGTGACTTTGAGGAGGACCGAGAGCCGCTGCTATCGTCATGTCCGAGGACTCGAGCGCCCTGCCCTGGTCCATCAACCGGGACGATTATGAGCTGCAGGAGGTGATCGGTGAGAGCCGGCGCCGCGGAGGGGGAGGCGCTCCGCAGGGCGGCGGGTGACACGCGGGGACGCGGGGACCCGCGGGAGCTCGAGGGTTGCAGCATCCGCAGACGTTCGAGGGCCGCCCGTGGGGCAGAGCTCTGTGCGTGCGCATGTTTGGAGTCCGGAGCTGGTGGCGCGTGCAGGCAGGGAGGGGGCTTTGAGGCGCGCACCTGTGAGGCGGGGCGGAGTGCAGCTCGAGAGCAGGTGGAGTATTTGTGTACGGGTTCCACAGATATTTGAGCGCGAGTGACATATCGTGGAGAAGAAAAGTGCAGGTGTGGTATAGGCCTCTCCGAGGTTGTGTGAAAATTGGGATATTGGGATTGTGCGCAGAGTTCCCAATTTCTGGGGTTGTGAGACTGCGCGCTTTGGCTCCTTCTTGGATCCAGACCCCGATTTTTTGAATGGCCGCGGGCGCTAGCCATCGCTGCTGTGGAGCTGGGGAAGATGCTGGTACCGCGCTGAGCAAGGTAGTGGACCCAGCTCTGGCTCCTTGCAACTGAGTTTCTAGTGAGATAGGCAGACAAACAGGTAGCAAAAAACCAAAAAAAAAAAAAAAAAAAAAAAAAAAAAAAAGAGGGAGAGAGAACAGGTTTTGGCAGGTGGGAGGAAGAAATAAACAAGTTTTTCTAATAGAGAATAACCTAGAGACGGAGGTTAGAGTGATTTCAACCGGGGGCATAACGTGATTCTGTAGATCTGGGGGCTGTGTGAATGGATTTGAAGGGGGTCCGGGAACACCAGCGGACCAAAACTTGCACAAACATGGATTGTAATTCTCAGAGAGGTATAATGATTGGGGGAGGCTAGGGACTGAGGTTGAGGGAGTATTGGACAACAATAACACAGTCACTTTAGAAATCCAAACGGGGTGGGTTTAGCTAAACAGAGACTCAGTGTAGCTCACATGAGCAGTCCCTGTGTGTTTGAGGAGGAATTGTCTACTTTGGCCTAAAACTAGTTTTATAACAGTGACCAGCTGAAGACGCCTTAGCTGCCTTAGAGGTGTCAGTGCATATTGCACTGAGTCTGTGTTTTAAAGAAACGTCAAATTTATTTATTTATTTATTCATTCATTCATTCATTCATTCATTTTACTTGCTCTTTGGTTTAAAACCTGGGCTAATTTTGTCTAAAAGACATTTTATTTTTCTTAAACCGTTTCATGGCCTGTGTCCTTGATACATGTTGGGTCTTTGATGTGTGCTGGTTGAGTTTAGCTAGATGTCTGACTTGATTGCTTCTGTGTAGGTCAGTTACAGTTTTATATTGAAGGAAGGGGATTAAATAGGAGAGTCCACAATGATATCAGAAAAGTAAAGGGGTCCCTATTCTTTCAAAAGAGGAATTTTGCTTTCTTTTTTGATTGGGTATCTTTTTTTAGGGTGAAAAGGGTGGTTGTAGCATTCTCAGTGCTTTTTCTGTTAAGGTGGCATACAGTTTCAGAGTTGCAAGGACTCTAGAGATTTAGTGATTTATAATTTTGTGTTCTCAGATCCATAGGATATCTGAATTGTTTCTCTCAGTCGTCTGGATAGGATTAGTTTTCATGACATTCACGGAGTGATCCATGGTTCATCAAATGTTAGTAACTACACGGGTGCACACTTGTAATCCCAGCTATTGGGAGGCTGAGGCAGGAGGATTTTAAGTTTAAGGCCAGCTTCAATTTTATTGAGATCCTTTCTCAAAATATAATAAAATAAAATAGAGCTTGGGGTATAGTTCATTGGCTTTGTGCTTGCCAGGTATAGGTGAGGGATTGGCGCCACAAAAAACCAGTGCCACAAAAAACCAAGCACACAAATGAGCAGTTTTCCGATGTGATCTGACCACTTTATTTTTTTAAACCAATTTTACAGAGGTATAATACCATACTGTAATCCAGTTTTAGGATATTTCTGTCATCCCAATGAGATTACATTGTGCCTGTTGAGAGTTAGTCTCTTTTCCCATCCCTGGTTCAGGCAACTATAAATCTGTTTTCTATCTGTAGATTTTTTTCTTTTTGGACATTTCACAAAAATGGCATTATATAATGTGTTGTATTGGACTTTTCTCACTTAGCTTATTTTAAAAAATTTCCAAACAGTTCTGTTGAGGCCTAAATTATCCCATAAAGTTTACCTGATTAAAGTGTACAATCCAGTAATTTTTTAGTAAATTTACAGAGTTGTTCAGTCACCACCACAGTCCAGTTTTAGAACATTTCCATCATTCCAAAAAGATACCTCATGTCCATTTGTTTTTGTTTTTTTTTTTGGTTTTTCTCCGGTACCAGGAACCGAACTCACGACCTTGCGCTTGCCAGGCAGGCGCTTTTGCCGCTGAGCTAAATCCCCAGCCCCACCTCATGTCCATTTGTAGTTACTCCCTGTTTCCCTTAGCCCCAGGCCACCACAAATCTATTTTGTGTGTCTATAGATTTCTATAAATGTGAGCATATAGTAGGTAGTCTCTTGTGTTTGTCATTTTTTTTCCCTTTGCATGCTTTTGAGGTCCATTCATGTTGTAGCATGCAGCACAACATGACTTGTCATTGGACACTAGTCAGTGGATATTGGATTGTTTCTGCTATCAGTGTTTATGTCAGGTCTTCATGTGAACCTATTTTATATTCCTTGAATGTACGCCAGAAGTGGAATTATTGGATCATATAGTAAATTTAACTTTTATTTGTGTATTTGCCATGGTGGAGATTGAATTTAGGGTGTTTGCACTAAACTATATTCCCAGCCCCTTTCAATCCCTTTTTAGAGTTTTTATTTTGAGACAGAATTTTGCTAAGTCACTAAATTGCTCAGGCTTGAACTTGTGATTCTCCTGCCTTGGCCTTCCAGAGTGCTGGATTACAGGCATGTGCCACAGTGCCTAGCTGGTAAGTTTAACATTTTAAGACACTAATGCATTTTTTAAAAGTAGCTATACTATTTTACTTGCCATTGTTTTAAATCCTGGCCAGTTTTTGGTGTGCCTACGTGTGTGTGTGTGTGTGTGTGTGTGTATTAAATCTTACACATGCTAAGTGTGTGTGTGCTGTACCACTGAGCTTTATATGCAGCCCCGTCTTTTTGATTATAGCCATCCTAGTGTCTATCTTTTTGTGGTTTTTGATTTGTTTTTCCCTAAGGACTTATGATGGTGAGCATCTCTTCCTATGGTTATAAGTTTTTCATATATCTTCTTTGATAAAATGTCATTTTAAAATTTCTGCCTACTTGGATTGTCTGGTGGAACATTTATATTATTAATGATATATAGGAGAGATAAAATATTAATATATTCATTCTGGGTATGAGTTACTCATCTGATTATGATTTCAGTACAATATTTTTTTCCCCCAGTTTAGTTTGGCTTCATTTTCTTAATGGTGTCCTTTAAAAAAATTTTTTTTTTTTTTGGTCTTTTTAAGACAGGGTCTTGCTATGCAGTTCAGGCTGGCCTTGAGCTCACTTTGTAACACAGGATGGCCTCGAACTCGCAACAATCCTCCTGCCTCAGCCTCCCGAGTGCTGGCTTTACAGGTGTGTGCCACCATGCCCGGCAAAAATTTTGTTTTTCATAGTGGTATTGGGGATTGAACTTGGAGCCTTAACACGGAGCTACATCTTCAGCCCTTTTTAATATTTAAAAAATTTTGATACAGGGCCTAAATATGTTAAGGTGGGCTCCAACTTACTTATTACTTGTGATACTCCCGGACTCGCATAGTGCTGAGATTACAGGTGTGCACCACCATGCCTGGGTCTTACTAGTATGTTTTAAAACACAAAAGTTTTACATTTTGATGAAGTATGATGTATCACTTTCTTCTTTTATTCACTTTGCTTTGGTGTTGTGTCTGAGAAATTACTAACCCAACATGAAAAATTTTTGCCGTGTGTTCAGAGTCTTGCAGCTTTAGTTGCTACATTTAAGTCTCTGATATATTTTGAATTCATTTAATGTATTCTGTTAGATAAGATGAACACTTTATTATAGCTGAAGGCACTGAAACATAGAAAGGTAAAATAATGCCATAAAGTTATATACCGAGTGGTGGAGTCACTATTGGCGTCTCGTTGCCTAATTCAGGATCCTTGTTCTTGCCTTTGCAGTGATTGGTTTTTGTATATGAATTAGACTTGGGGGTTGTAGTCCCATAGATTAAGGGACTATCCTTATAGTGAAAAGATCTGATGTGTTCCTTACATTGTCCATTTTACCTCTCACACTTTTCCCTTACCCATCCTCCCAGTAGGGAGTAAAAAAAAGTTTTTGTGAACTACAGCCTCATATAACTAGTAAAGTCAATACAGAAGGAATTATTATTGTTGTTATTCTTGGTGGTGTTGGAGGTCAGGCCTTGAGCTTTTTGCATGCTGGGTAAGCCTTACCACTCTCTGAGCTATACCCCTAGCCCAGGAACACAGTATTTTGTAATAAGCTGTACTCTTCAAGATAAATCTTTCAGATTTCTTCAGGTTTTACTTAAGTTTTTCAGGAGACAAATGATTGGAGTCTAGAAAAAAGGATTTGGTAGATCATTTTGATTTTATTTTCAAAGGATTGTATTCTAGGGGAACCAGTATAGTGGTATCTCTCCCCATTAAAGCAGATCTATGGTTTATTTGACTTGTAGTTTTTTCACGTGGACTACTTAGTACTGTGATATTTATGGGGCTCTTCCTGTCTGTGTCTGTGTCTGTGTCTGTGTCTCTGAGACAGGGTCTTCCTATGTAGTCAGGCTGGCCTCAAACTCACAATTGTGCTTCAGTCTGCCAAATGCTGGGATTACAGGTGTGCACTGCCACACCTAGGTTTGTTCTTCTTTATGGTAAAATCCTACAGTGGGAAGAAAAACTTTCTCTGGGAACCTATTCCAAGTATACAGACTGAGAATTCAAAGAATTTCCTTTAAAAGAATTGTATCATCGTAAGCATGTTTTGGCAAAATTTGAAATTTTCTGTATATGATTATTTGTAAAAGATGTTAGTATTCTTCACATAGTCATTTATCTTGTAAGGATGTTTGAACTCTTTCCTGACCTGTCGTCTTGCATTAGAATTATTAAGCCTGTGTTAGATTTTATTTGACATGTGTTAAAATTGTTGTAAAAGTGTAAGTTTTGGGGTTTGACTTGGTCTCTTACTAGCTTTGTGATCTTGGGCAAATTATTAAACTTCTTTTAGTGTTGGCTTTTTGTCTAAAATGTAGATAAAAGTATTTTTGTCTTTGGGACTGATGGGTGGATTGAGTGCAGTTGTTTGTAGAAGGGGCTTAACATGTTCATGAGGGACATTCAAATTCGAATGTCTCACTCCTGGGCAGCTTGAACTACTGGTGGTAGAAGCTGCTCAATGGGACAGTCATGCGTGTATCACCAGTGGGAATGTGTTAATTCATTAAATGCTATGTAAAATGATGTTATCTCTACTTAAAATTTTTTTCTTCCTTTTGTCTTTATATTTCATAATTTTTGGTATGCTATGAAATGTGAAGTACTGTGTGATTTGAAATCTTGTAACATCTGATTTTAACTCTTAGTGGAACCTCAGGTATGTCTATTTTTTCCTTAGTTCCAGGTCTCATTCAAGTTTAGATGGGTTTAGGGATATATATTAGACATGGTAGCATAGTGTTATAAGGCCCTGTCACCAAGATACTGCTACAGTACAATATGATGGCAAAGATGAACATGGGCAAGTCAGAGGGTGGTGCCATGTGGCTTTTATTATCATGCTTTGAAAAGTTTCAAGAAATTTTTGAGACTTTTATTTTCTTCAGACTAGATTTAGAAAGTTGAAAACTTCAGACGACTTTAAAATTGTTTAGGTGGGTAGAATTCATTTAGCTTTGGCAAAGGCAGCCCACTAGTATAAATTTGATTTTCACCTCCTTTTTATTAATTTTTATTGATTACACATTTTGATGTTTAAAGTATTGGTTTCCAAATACAAACTCCAAAGCCTCACCTCCATCCCCCTCATACTGTGAAGGACTTCCTACTCTATCAGTGAGAGTGTGAAAGTTTAATAATAGAGTAGAGGTTTAATAGTGTATTTTTTTCCCTGGTGGGAGACTCAGCCAAGGTTACTTTTGCACTGAGCCTGTCATTGGACCAGCAACCTCATAGGGTTGCATGAAATAGGGATTACATATATCTGCATGTAATGGAAAATAGAAGTAACAGGCCTTAGTGACAGGCTTCATTTCCCCATTTCCCCTTATACAACAGGATGACTGGAGGTGGCAGCCAGTCCAGATTGTCAGGTACCCAGACTCCTGTTTTTTCATGCCACCATACTTAGCATGTGACTTTCATCCTCATGATTGCAAGATATTTGTTTCACCTCTAGCTTCATGTTAGCGTGTAGGCCAGAAGAATGTGGCAAGAGTACAAAGACACATAACAGCTAAGTTGGCTCCCTTTCGAAGAGGCTTTTTTTTTTCATGGATGCCTTACTCAGTAACTTTCACTTCTGTTTTATTGGCCTGAACTGTGTAATTTGGTATCTGCAGGGGAGATTTGAAAATAAAGCTTTTTAGCTAGGTAACACGTTGTTTCTTCAAACAAAATAGGTGAGGGTTGTCTTGTTAAAGAAGAAATGGTATGTTAGATAAATTAAAAGTGTTAGCCTTGGGTTTTTGAAAAATTTAAGTAAATAGTTCCATGAAATAATACAATTACTGTAAATAATTTAACCTGACATACAAGAATCGGTTAGTAAATCTCAGTTTTACTCTGAAGAGATAATTGGCTACCACTTAAGTGCATGGTATCGACACATCATGTGGTGCTGGTTTCTAGGCCTTACTCTGCTTTTTACTGACTATATGGCCTAAATCTTACCTTTGGGGCTGGTGGTTTAGCTCAGTGGCACAGCGCCTGCCTGGCAAGTGTGAGCTCGTGAGTTTGATTCCTGGTACCGGAACTGCCCCCCCCCGCCCAAAAAAAAAAAAAAATCTTACCTTTGCTTGCATTGCTTTAATAACATTGTAGGTACTTTGCAAGACCAGTAATACTTAACTCATGGGACTATTTTAATCATTAGATGAAAAACAGTGTACAGTGTCTGCCAAAAAATATATACACACTTCATTTCACTGTACAAATAAATGTCTGGAAGCTAATGGCCACTGCTTTGAGTACCTCTTGTACAATTGTACAGCCAAAAGTAACTTGTTTTAGTCTGATGATGTCTCAATAAATTTAATATTAAAATATTTATATGAGGTTTTCTTTCCTGATGTGTACATTTTTTTGTTGCACTCAAGTACTCATCATATTGCTTGGCATACTAAATGCTCAATACATGTTACTGTTCATGGTGGTAATGAGGCATTACCCATGACAACTGGGTTATTTTTGTTCTGCCCTAAGCAAATAATTTTTTCCCTTGAAGATAGATTTCATTACTTGATTGATTAATTCATTCAACAAGTACTTATTGAACTCCTGCCATGTGCCAGGTACCGGTCTCAAAGGTCAGCTTGTCATTGCAGGAACTTGGCTTTTGCTTTGAGTGTGATTGAAAATTGTTGTAGATTTTTGAGTGGAGATTCAACTTTATCTAGCCTGTTTTAAAACTCAGACTGCTGTGTGGAGGATAATTTTTGTAAAGATGCAAGGTTGGGAGGAGAGATTATCTAAGGGGGGATGGTAGTGGAAGTGGTGAGATTCAAGATGTAATGTATTTTGAAGTTAGAGGCTTTGCTGCTGAAGTAGAGAGGAAGGTGAGACAAAATGATTTAAAGGGTTTTGGCTGGCATTGGCATCTGTGGTGGCTTATGTCCTCCCAAAGCTTCATGCGGTCATAGGTGGGGCTTTTCAGAGATGGCTGAATCTGGAGTGTGTGGACTAAATTAGTCCACTGATTGGTTTGGCTTAGTTTGGGGCAGGATTAAGACTGCCCCTCCCTTGGTGTGAGTGCTATCCACTGTAAAGGTGGGTAGCCTGGATAAGCTCTAAGGGGCGGAAAGAGGGTTGCTGCTTGTCACTTGCTGCCTGCTGCCTTGCTGCCTTCTGCCTGCCATGAGCTGTTTCTCATCTGTGGTGCTCTTCAGCTATGCCATCCTGCATTGGAACCAGCCACCTATGAACTGAAACCTCTACCAACTGAACCAAATAAACCATTCCTCCTTTAACTTTGGGTGTCGGTATTTTGTCTCAGGAATGCAAAAAGTAATCAGATAGAGATGGGAGATCACTAGAGTGAGAAGAACAAGTGATGAGTCATTGCAAAGCCATCAGGCTGTGTGAATAATTACTCAGCACATATGGCAGTGTGTCTTTATTTTTGTCTTTGTATGGAAGGAATAAATAGTGTGATTTTTATGACAATGACTATTCTTACAGCTGTTTTGCCTGTTCTAGGAGCCCTAATTTTCAACATGACTCTGATAAGAGGCCTTATTTAGAAAAGAGCTTACAGAATTGTAAATTCTTATGTCTTCATAATGACTTGGTCATCTTTTAGAATGAATAGTGTCTGGGCTTGCTCATTTCTTTAGTAAATGGAAAACCGTACTAAGAAGTACTTTTAAAAATCTCAAGAATGTGTACTGGTTACAGTGATAGCTGGCCAAAACTTTGGGGGATATGCCGTCAACTAATTTGATTTATTTGGTTTATTTTCCTCATGAGTAGGAGTGATACTCATTTTTGTGTTCTCAAATTTGTAGGTCTGGTAAAGTGGAGGAAGAATGGTAATTTTTTTTCACAGTCTCACTCAAGCTCAGTCTCCATTTTCAAGGGTTTAAGAGAAGACTTGTCCCTTTTTTGCACATTAATCCACTCTGATATGTGAAGTACACTGACATTGCAGCTAAAGATTTAAAAGAAGACAGAAGAAAAGTGTAATAAGCGAGGGTATAGGAGTGAGGAATCAAGTATGTGTACTGCTGTAAAAGGATGAACATCTGAATTAGGGTATTTTATTGGAAATGGTTTTAAATTTTCAATCATCTTAGGCCAGTACTTAGTCAAAAATATATTAGAGAAGTTGCTATGACTCTTGAAAACTATTTCTAAGAGATGCTTTCTGCCAGTATACAGGGGTTTATACTGAAGTAATAGTTGTACAGAATGACATTTATTTGTACTGTGTGCTTTGTGTACTGATTCTGTTTACGAATCCAGGTTTGTAATTGAAAAAAATTGCAGTATAGGACTTGTTTTATAGAAGTGATGAATCATGTTTAAAATTTGTCTCTAGCCCTGTGTTATTACATTCTTGTGAAGTGTTGGAGGATGTTAAAATAATTATGAATACATTTTTTAGATATTCTTCCCTACCCTATTTACATTATTGTCATTTTCTATGAAGTAATTTTTTTTTCTAATACAAAAACAACATTGCCTATTCTGAATTAGTGGTGTTAAGTTTTTACTACATTGTCATAGTGCTTTATGTTAAAACTTTAGTACGTTTTGGCATTGTCTGGGAAATCATACATAGATGGGTGAAAGTGATAGGGTGAAGAACTGGAGCCTACAAATCTTTTTCTATCATTGAGTGTGGTGGAACCTTAGCAGTTTGTCTTTTGGCCCCATTAAATCACCCTAGAACTTAATATTTTCCTTATAGAGATATACATTAAGTCAGCAAATCTTTCAAAGAAATATAGTTCAGTAGATATTTATGATTAATAATACTTAGGTTTGGTGTTTCATTACTGATAAAACTAATTCTGTTGTAATAATGACTGGAAAAACCAACAACTAGATTTAAAGTATTTTTTTATATAGTAGTCTCCCCTTACCTGTGCTTGTATTTTCTGTGGCTTCAGTTACCTATAGTTAACTGAGGTCTGGATTTTACATAAAAAATTCCAGAAATAACAATTCCAAAGTTTTAAATTGTGCCCTGTTCTGAGCAGAGTGGTGAAATATGCCATTGGCCTCCCCCAGAGTGAATCATTCCTTTGTCGAATATATCCATGCTGTGTTTGCTGCCTGCCTGCTTGCGCATTAGTCCCTTAGTCACTCAGTTATCGTATTGAATGACTTGGTATTGCAATGCTTATGTGCAGATAACCCTTGGTTTATACAGTAATGGCCCCTCTGTGTGAGAGAGAGGGTAGTGGAGTTGGCAATTTGGATATGCCGAAGATGAGCCATAAAATACTGCCTTTATGTGGAAAGTAAGGCTCTTAATAGCAAAAAAAAACATATGATGAGGTTGCTAAGGCTCTTAATAACAAAAAAATCATAATACACACACACATACATACCACAAACACATATGTATAAACACACACACACATACACACACAAACACATGGTAAGGAGGAGTCTCCTGTGCAATTATGAAGACGGAAACAGTATACTGTTACCATTGTTCTTTTTTATTATTGTTCATCTACTGTGCATAATTTATAAATTAAATTTTATCATAGGTATGTGTAAGAAAGAAATTTTAATTTTTTGTTTGAGATAAGATCTCACTGTCTAGTTCAAGTTGGCCTTGAACTCACTTTGTAGCCCAGGCTGGCCTCAAACTTGCAGTGATTCTCCTGTCTCAGCCTCCCCAGTGCTAGGATTTTAGGTGTGGGCCACCATGCCCTGTGGTTCTGTGCAATTTTATTACATGTATAGCTTTATGTAACTACCACTAAACTCAAGATATATAATTGTATCTCACCACAGGGTCCTGTGAGGCTACCCCTTTATCTGCATTTCTGCCCTCTTCCTATACTCCTACCCCATGGCAACCACTAATCTGTTCTCTCTGTGATTTTATTTTACAGTAAGAGTGTTATGTAAATGGAATTATAAAATATCTAGCTTTGAGATTGCTGTTTTCACTCAGCAGAATTCACTTAAGGTTCATCCAAGTTATTTATATACCAACAGTTCATTCCTTTCTATTGGTGAGTAGTACTCCATGGCATGTGTGTACCAGTTATAGGAGTTTGTTTAACCTTTCTCCCATTAAGGCTATTTGGGTCATTTCCAGTTTTGGGCTATTCTGATCAAAGCTAGTATAAACTCTCATCTACAAACATCTTGGTGAATGTCAGTTTTCATTTCTCTGTGATGAATGTCCAGCAGTACAAATGCTGAGTCACATGACATGTCCATTTTAAAGAAGCACAGTTTTCAAAGAAGTGGTCAAACTGTTTTTCGAGTGGCTGTACCATTTTTTACATTGCCAACGTCAGTGACCTAGTTTCATCACACCCTCACCCAGCATGTAGTGTTGTCAATTATTTTTTAAAGCCATGTTAATAGTGTGCAGTGATACCTATTTGTAGTTTTAATTTGCATGGCTAAAGGTGCTGAACATCTTTGAATGTGCTTATCTGCCATCTGTAAGGCCTTTGACTAAACATCTTTTTTGTGTGTATATAACATATTTTGGTCCTATCCATCCCTCTTTTACTCCATCCCCTCATTCCCTTCAGTGCTATGCCTTTTTAAATCATAATTTTTGGCCCATTTTCTAATAAGACTTTTAAATGATGAGTTTTCAGAGTTCTTTGTACATACTAGGTACAAGTCTTTTTATCAGATACATTCATCCTTTTCACAGGGCTTTGCAGAGCAAGAGTATTAAAATTTGCTTAAGTTTGTCACATTTTCTTTAGGTTGTGCTTTCAGTATCATGCCTGAGAACTCTGCCTAGCTTTAGGTCCTAAAGATTTTCTTTTGTGTTCTTTAACTTGTGTTCTCTTTTGAGGTAAGTTTTGTATAAGGCATGAGGTTTAGGTTGAGATTCATTTTTTCCCTTTGGATGTCTGTCTGCTCTCTTGTCATTTATTGACAGGATTTCCTCGCTCCCATTGAATTGCTTTTGCACCTTTGCCAAAAATTAGTGGGGCTTGTTTATGTGAATCTGTGTCTGTTTTGTAGTGTGTGTGCATGCGCACATGTGTATGTGCATGTGTCTGTCCATCCCTCTGCCAGTACTATACTGCCCTGATTACTATAACTCTGTAAATCTTGAAGTTGGGTAGTGAGTTTTCAACTTTGTTGTTCTTTACTAGTGATTTGGCTATTTTAAGGTCTTCCTTTTTCATATAGCTTGAGCTCAGTTTGCAGCCCAAGCTGGTCTCAGCAATGATCCTCCTGCCTCAGCCTCCCGAGTGCTGGGATTACAGGTGTGCGCCACCGTGCCTAGCTGGCATCAAGGTTTTTAAAAAATACTTTTTCCATGATAGTTGCTGTGATCATATGACTTTTCTTCTATACCCTGTTGCTATGGGGTATTGATAGATTTTTTTTTTTTTTACTAGCCTTACATAACTAGAACACATTCTGCATGTGTGTGGTGTATTCTCTATTGCTGGATTCAGTTTACAAATATTTTTAAAAAATTATTATTTTTATTTTTTTCGTCTTTTTGAGACAGAGTCTGGCTATGCAGTTCAGGCTGGCCTTGAGTTCACTTTGTAGCCCAGGCTGGTCTTGAACTCGAAACAATCCTTCTGCCTCAGCCTCCTGAGTGCTGGGATTGCAGGCGTGCAGCACCATGCCTGGCCTTACAAATATTTTATTAAGGATTTTTCATTGTAAGTTCTTGAGAGCTATTGGTGTTTAGTTTTCTTACGTCATTATATGGTTTTGGTGGTTGTATAGTAAAATGGCCTTATAAAATGAATTGGGAACTGTTTCTGCTTCCTGTGTTTCTGGAAAACATTGTATAAAATGGCTGTTAATTCTTCTCTCAGTGTTTGGTAAAATTCTTCAGTGAAGTTAGCTGCAGCTGAAAATTTTTTCAGGAACTTTATAAAATAATGGCTTTAATTTAAAAAATAGCTATAGTGTTATTTAGGCTATCTACTTTATGTTGCAGAGTTTTAGTTGTTTTTGAAGTATTCCCTTGAATTATGAGCTAAAATTGTTTATCATATTTTCTTATTTTTTTTAAAGTATTGAGGTAAAATTTGCCTTTTTTTTTTTTTTTTTAATTTGATTTTTGAGACAGGGTTTCACTATGTAGTCCAGGCTGGCCTCAAATTTCTGATGATTCTCCTGCTTCAGCCTCCTGAGTGTTGGGATTATAGGCATGTGCCACCATGCCTGGTTAAAATTTTACCATTTTAAAGTATACATTTCATTAGTTTTTTTGGTGAATTCATAATGTTTTAGAAGCATCACTGGATCTAATTCCAGAGCATGTTTATCACTCCAGAAAGAAAAAGCCTGTACCTACTAATCAGTCCTGTCTGTCCTTCTCCTTCCCTGGTTCCTAACAGTCACTGATCTCTCTTTTCTTGCTGTAGATTTGCTTGTTCTGAACATTTTCACAGAAATGGTGCTTGGCTTCTCTTACAAGATTTTCAGGGTTTGTCCATGTTCTAATATGTATCAATATTTATTCCTTTTGAGCCTCTCTAGCAAATGTTTTATGTTGGTAATTCTGTGTTTTAATTGTTTAATTTCCATTTGGTATCTTAAAAAATAACTTCTGGAATTGAGGGTGTAGTTCAGTGATAGAGCACATGCTTGCTGTGTGACAAGGCCCTTAGTTCAATTCCCAGATCTCTTCCTGACTGCACTCTTATTTCTTTGCTGAGATTTAAAATTTTTTTTTGTTTCAGCAGGGTCCATAATTGTTTGTTGAAGCATTTTTATGATGGTGGCTTTAAAATTCTTGTCAGATAATTGTAACATCTGGTTGATCTTTGTGTTTGTGTCAGTATGATCCCCGCCTTTGGGCAGTATGGGAGATTGAACTCAGGGTCTTTGTGCTAACCTACCCACCCAGCCCTTTTTCTAATTTTTTATTATGAGACAGGGTCTCACTAAGTCACTAAGTTGCCTACAGTGGCCTTGAACTCACAATCCTTCTGCTTCAGTCTCCCAGAGAGAGAGTTGGAATTATAGATGTTCACCACCCTGGACTTGTCTTTTCTTGTTCAGATGTGCTTTTCTTTTTTTTTTTTTTTTTTTTTTTTTTTTTTTTTGTTTTTTTCTCTGGTACCGGGAACCGAACTCACGACCTTGCGCTTGCCAGGCAGG
>NW_004955427.1:25591150-25619432 GCF_000276665.1 Chinchilla lanigera
CGCCCAAAAAAAAAAAAAAAAAAAAAAAAAGAACCAAAAAAAAAAAAAAATCTTACCTTTGCTTGCATTGCTTTAATAACATTGTAGGTACTTTGCAAGACCAGTAATACTTAACTCATGGGACTATTTTAATCATTAGATGAAAAACAGTGTACAGTGTCTGCCAAAAAATATATACACACTTCATTTCACTGTACAAATAAATGTCTGGAAGCTAATGGCCACTGCTTTGAGTACCTCTTGTACAATTGTACAGCCAAAAGTAACTTGTTTTAGTCTGATGATGTCTCAATAAATTTAATATTAAAATATTTATATGAGGTTTTCTTTCCTGATGTGTACATTTTTTTGTTGCACTCAAGTACTCATCATATTGCTTGGCATACTAAATGCTCAATACATGTTACTGTTCATGGTGGTAATGAGGCATTACCCATGACAACTGGGTTATTTTTGTTCTGCCCTAAGCAAATAATTTTTTCCCTTGAAGATAGATTTCATTACTTGATTGATTAATTCATTCAACAAGTACTTATTGAACTCCTGCCATGTGCCAGGTACCGGTCTCAAAGGTCAGCTTGTCATTGCAGGAACTTGGCTTTTGCTTTGAGTGTGATTGAAAATTGTTGTAGATTTTTGAGTGGAGATTCAACTTTATCTAGCCTGTTTTAAAACTCAGACTGCTGTGTGGAGGATAATTTTTGTAAAGATGCAAGGTTGGGAGGAGAGATTATCTAAGGGGGGATGGTAGTGGAAGTGGTGAGATTCAAGATGTAATGTATTTTGAAGTTAGAGGCTTTGCTGCTGAAGTAGAGAGGAAGGTGAGACAAAATGATTTAAAGGGTTTTGGCTGGCATTGGCATCTGTGGTGGCTTATGTCCTCCCAAAGCTTCATGCGGTCATAGGTGGGGCTTTTCAGAGATGGCTGAATCTGGAGTGTGTGGACTAAATTAGTCCACTGATTGGTTTGGCTTAGTTTGGGGCAGGATTAAGACTGCCCCTCCCTTGGTGTGAGTGCTATCCACTGTAAAGGTGGGTAGCCTGGATAAGCTCTAAGGGGCGGAAAGAGGGTTGCTGCTTGTCACTTGCTGCCTGCTGCCTTGCTGCCTTCTGCCTGCCATGAGCTGTTTCTCATCTGTGGTGCTCTTCAGCTATGCCATCCTGCATTGGAACCAGCCACCTATGAACTGAAACCTCTACCAACTGAACCAAATAAACCATTCCTCCTTTAACTTTGGGTGTCGGTATTTTGTCTCAGGAATGCAAAAAGTAATCAGATAGAGATGGGAGATCACTAGAGTGAGAAGAACAAGTGATGAGTCATTGCAAAGCCATCAGGCTGTGTGAATAATTACTCAGCACATATGGCAGTGTGTCTTTATTTTTGTCTTTGTATGGAAGGAATAAATAGTGTGATTTTTATGACAATGACTATTCTTACAGCTGTTTTGCCTGTTCTAGGAGCCCTAATTTTCAACATGACTCTGATAAGAGGCCTTATTTAGAAAAGAGCTTACAGAATTGTAAATTCTTATGTCTTCATAATGACTTGGTCATCTTTTAGAATGAATAGTGTCTGGGCTTGCTCATTTCTTTAGTAAATGGAAAACCGTACTAAGAAGTACTTTTAAAAATCTCAAGAATGTGTACTGGTTACAGTGATAGCTGGCCAAAACTTTGGGGGATATGCCGTCAACTAATTTGATTTATTTGGTTTATTTTCCTCATGAGTAGGAGTGATACTCATTTTTGTGTTCTCAAATTTGTAGGTCTGGTAAAGTGGAGGAAGAATGGTAATTTTTTTTCACAGTCTCACTCAAGCTCAGTCTCCATTTTCAAGGGTTTAAGAGAAGACTTGTCCCTTTTTTGCACATTAATCCACTCTGATATGTGAAGTACACTGACATTGCAGCTAAAGATTTAAAAGAAGACAGAAGAAAAGTGTAATAAGCGAGGGTATAGGAGTGAGGAATCAAGTATGTGTACTGCTGTAAAAGGATGAACATCTGAATTAGGGTATTTTATTGGAAATGGTTTTAAATTTTCAATCATCTTAGGCCAGTACTTAGTCAAAAATATATTAGAGAAGTTGCTATGACTCTTGAAAACTATTTCTAAGAGATGCTTTCTGCCAGTATACAGGGGTTTATACTGAAGTAATAGTTGTACAGAATGACATTTATTTGTACTGTGTGCTTTGTGTACTGATTCTGTTTACGAATCCAGGTTTGTAATTGAAAAAAATTGCAGTATAGGACTTGTTTTATAGAAGTGATGAATCATGTTTAAAATTTGTCTCTAGCCCTGTGTTATTACATTCTTGTGAAGTGTTGGAGGATGTTAAAATAATTATGAATACATTTTTTAGATATTCTTCCCTACCCTATTTACATTATTGTCATTTTCTATGAAGTAATTTTTTTTTCTAATACAAAAACAACATTGCCTATTCTGAATTAGTGGTGTTAAGTTTTTACTACATTGTCATAGTGCTTTATGTTAAAACTTTAGTACGTTTTGGCATTGTCTGGGAAATCATACATAGATGGGTGAAAGTGATAGGGTGAAGAACTGGAGCCTACAAATCTTTTTCTATCATTGAGTGTGGTGGAACCTTAGCAGTTTGTCTTTTGGCCCCATTAAATCACCCTAGAACTTAATATTTTCCTTATAGAGATATACATTAAGTCAGCAAATCTTTCAAAGAAATATAGTTCAGTAGATATTTATGATTAATAATACTTAGGTTTGGTGTTTCATTACTGATAAAACTAATTCTGTTGTAATAATGACTGGAAAAACCAACAACTAGATTTAAAGTATTTTTTTATATAGTAGTCTCCCCTTACCTGTGCTTGTATTTTCTGTGGCTTCAGTTACCTATAGTTAACTGAGGTCTGGATTTTACATAAAAAATTCCAGAAATAACAATTCCAAAGTTTTAAATTGTGCCCTGTTCTGAGCAGAGTGGTGAAATATGCCATTGGCCTCCCCCAGAGTGAATCATTCCTTTGTCGAATATATCCATGCTGTGTTTGCTGCCTGCCTGCTTGCGCATTAGTCCCTTAGTCACTCAGTTATCGTATTGAATGACTTGGTATTGCAATGCTTATGTGCAGATAACCCTTGGTTTATACAGTAATGGCCCCTCTGTGTGAGAGAGAGGGTAGTGGAGTTGGCAATTTGGATATGCCGAAGATGAGCCATAAAATACTGCCTTTATGTGGAAAGTAAGGCTCTTAATAGCAAAAAAAAACATATGATGAGGTTGCTAAGGCTCTTAATAACAAAAAAATCATAATACACACACACATACATACCACAAACACATATGTATAAACACACACACACATACACACACAAACACATGGTAAGGAGGAGTCTCCTGTGCAATTATGAAGACGGAAACAGTATACTGTTACCATTGTTCTTTTTTATTATTGTTCATCTACTGTGCATAATTTATAAATTAAATTTTATCATAGGTATGTGTAAGAAAGAAATTTTAATTTTTTGTTTGAGATAAGATCTCACTGTCTAGTTCAAGTTGGCCTTGAACTCACTTTGTAGCCCAGGCTGGCCTCAAACTTGCAGTGATTCTCCTGTCTCAGCCTCCCCAGTGCTAGGATTTTAGGTGTGGGCCACCATGCCCTGTGGTTCTGTGCAATTTTATTACATGTATAGCTTTATGTAACTACCACTAAACTCAAGATATATAATTGTATCTCACCACAGGGTCCTGTGAGGCTACCCCTTTATCTGCATTTCTGCCCTCTTCCTATACTCCTACCCCATGGCAACCACTAATCTGTTCTCTCTGTGATTTTATTTTACAGTAAGAGTGTTATGTAAATGGAATTATAAAATATCTAGCTTTGAGATTGCTGTTTTCACTCAGCAGAATTCACTTAAGGTTCATCCAAGTTATTTATATACCAACAGTTCATTCCTTTCTATTGGTGAGTAGTACTCCATGGCATGTGTGTACCAGTTATAGGAGTTTGTTTAACCTTTCTCCCATTAAGGCTATTTGGGTCATTTCCAGTTTTGGGCTATTCTGATCAAAGCTAGTATAAACTCTCATCTACAAACATCTTGGTGAATGTCAGTTTTCATTTCTCTGTGATGAATGTCCAGCAGTACAAATGCTGAGTCACATGACATGTCCATTTTAAAGAAGCACAGTTTTCAAAGAAGTGGTCAAACTGTTTTTCGAGTGGCTGTACCATTTTTTACATTGCCAACGTCAGTGACCTAGTTTCATCACACCCTCACCCAGCATGTAGTGTTGTCAATTATTTTTTAAAGCCATGTTAATAGTGTGCAGTGATACCTATTTGTAGTTTTAATTTGCATGGCTAAAGGTGCTGAACATCTTTGAATGTGCTTATCTGCCATCTGTAAGGCCTTTGACTAAACATCTTTTTTGTGTGTATATAACATATTTTGGTCCTATCCATCCCTCTTTTACTCCATCCCCTCATTCCCTTCAGTGCTATGCCTTTTTAAATCATAATTTTTGGCCCATTTTCTAATAAGACTTTTAAATGATGAGTTTTCAGAGTTCTTTGTACATACTAGGTACAAGTCTTTTTATCAGATACATTCATCCTTTTCACAGGGCTTTGCAGAGCAAGAGTATTAAAATTTGCTTAAGTTTGTCACATTTTCTTTAGGTTGTGCTTTCAGTATCATGCCTGAGAACTCTGCCTAGCTTTAGGTCCTAAAGATTTTCTTTTGTGTTCTTTAACTTGTGTTCTCTTTTGAGGTAAGTTTTGTATAAGGCATGAGGTTTAGGTTGAGATTCATTTTTTCCCTTTGGATGTCTGTCTGCTCTCTTGTCATTTATTGACAGGATTTCCTCGCTCCCATTGAATTGCTTTTGCACCTTTGCCAAAAATTAGTGGGGCTTGTTTATGTGAATCTGTGTCTGTTTTGTAGTGTGTGTGCATGCGCACATGTGTATGTGCATGTGTCTGTCCATCCCTCTGCCAGTACTATACTGCCCTGATTACTATAACTCTGTAAATCTTGAAGTTGGGTAGTGAGTTTTCAACTTTGTTGTTCTTTACTAGTGATTTGGCTATTTTAAGGTCTTCCTTTTTCATATAGCTTGAGCTCAGTTTGCAGCCCAAGCTGGTCTCAGCAATGATCCTCCTGCCTCAGCCTCCCGAGTGCTGGGATTACAGGTGTGCGCCACCGTGCCTAGCTGGCATCAAGGTTTTTAAAAAATACTTTTTCCATGATAGTTGCTGTGATCATATGACTTTTCTTCTATACCCTGTTGCTATGGGGTATTGATAGATTTTTTTTTTTTTTACTAGCCTTACATAACTAGAACACATTCTGCATGTGTGTGGTGTATTCTCTATTGCTGGATTCAGTTTACAAATATTTTTAAAAAATTATTATTTTTATTTTTTTCGTCTTTTTGAGACAGAGTCTGGCTATGCAGTTCAGGCTGGCCTTGAGTTCACTTTGTAGCCCAGGCTGGTCTTGAACTCGAAACAATCCTTCTGCCTCAGCCTCCTGAGTGCTGGGATTGCAGGCGTGCAGCACCATGCCTGGCCTTACAAATATTTTATTAAGGATTTTTCATTGTAAGTTCTTGAGAGCTATTGGTGTTTAGTTTTCTTACGTCATTATATGGTTTTGGTGGTTGTATAGTAAAATGGCCTTATAAAATGAATTGGGAACTGTTTCTGCTTCCTGTGTTTCTGGAAAACATTGTATAAAATGGCTGTTAATTCTTCTCTCAGTGTTTGGTAAAATTCTTCAGTGAAGTTAGCTGCAGCTGAAAATTTTTTCAGGAACTTTATAAAATAATGGCTTTAATTTAAAAAATAGCTATAGTGTTATTTAGGCTATCTACTTTATGTTGCAGAGTTTTAGTTGTTTTTGAAGTATTCCCTTGAATTATGAGCTAAAATTGTTTATCATATTTTCTTATTTTTTTTAAAGTATTGAGGTAAAATTTGCCTTTTTTTTTTTTTTTTTAATTTGATTTTTGAGACAGGGTTTCACTATGTAGTCCAGGCTGGCCTCAAATTTCTGATGATTCTCCTGCTTCAGCCTCCTGAGTGTTGGGATTATAGGCATGTGCCACCATGCCTGGTTAAAATTTTACCATTTTAAAGTATACATTTCATTAGTTTTTTTGGTGAATTCATAATGTTTTAGAAGCATCACTGGATCTAATTCCAGAGCATGTTTATCACTCCAGAAAGAAAAAGCCTGTACCTACTAATCAGTCCTGTCTGTCCTTCTCCTTCCCTGGTTCCTAACAGTCACTGATCTCTCTTTTCTTGCTGTAGATTTGCTTGTTCTGAACATTTTCACAGAAATGGTGCTTGGCTTCTCTTACAAGATTTTCAGGGTTTGTCCATGTTCTAATATGTATCAATATTTATTCCTTTTGAGCCTCTCTAGCAAATGTTTTATGTTGGTAATTCTGTGTTTTAATTGTTTAATTTCCATTTGGTATCTTAAAAAATAACTTCTGGAATTGAGGGTGTAGTTCAGTGATAGAGCACATGCTTGCTGTGTGACAAGGCCCTTAGTTCAATTCCCAGATCTCTTCCTGACTGCACTCTTATTTCTTTGCTGAGATTTAAAATTTTTTTTTGTTTCAGCAGGGTCCATAATTGTTTGTTGAAGCATTTTTATGATGGTGGCTTTAAAATTCTTGTCAGATAATTGTAACATCTGGTTGATCTTTGTGTTTGTGTCAGTATGATCCCCGCCTTTGGGCAGTATGGGAGATTGAACTCAGGGTCTTTGTGCTAACCTACCCACCCAGCCCTTTTTCTAATTTTTTATTATGAGACAGGGTCTCACTAAGTCACTAAGTTGCCTACAGTGGCCTTGAACTCACAATCCTTCTGCTTCAGTCTCCCAGAGAGAGAGTTGGAATTATAGATGTTCACCACCCTGGACTTGTCTTTTCTTGTTCAGATGTGCTTTTCTTTTTTTTTTTTTTTTTTTTTTTTTTTTTTTTTGTTTTTTTCTCTGGTACCGGGAACCGAACTCACGACCTTGCGCTTGCCAGGCAGGTGCTTTGCCGCTGAGCTAAATCCCCAGCCCCCAGATGTGCTTTTCCTGGTTCCTGGTACACATGTTTTAAGTATATCCTGAACATTTAGTTATTATACCAGGTAGACTCTTGATTCTATTTAAATTTTCTATTTTAGCAGGTAGTTACCCTATTTAGGTTTAGTGTATCTTTCCTGTCCTAGTTTTGTGAGCTGTAATCCCTATAGTAATTTAGTTGCCTAGGTTTTTTTTTTTTTTTTGGTTTTTTTTTTTAAAAGAGGAAAGGTTTATTTAGCTCACAGTTTGTAGAGGTTTCAGTCCATAATTGGTTGGCTCCGAAGTAGGGTGCCACATGGCAGAGGGCACCTGTTTGTGGCGGTGGAAAACATCGAAAGTAACAAGAGAGGAGTGGGGAAGAGAGAGTGAGCGAGCTAGCTTATTAGATCTTGCAAGTGCTATTGTCTTTAGCTTTATTTTTTTAGCACCGTGGAACTACTGTTTTATCTCTACAGGTGCTGCTCTGGTGCACTGGTGGGAGTGGGGGCTTCGCATTGGCACAGCTGTGGGACAGGGACCTAGCTGCCACCGTGGTGAATGTGGCCTGCTACTGTATTGGATGTAGGTTAAGGACCTTGCTGATGCTGTGGTGGATTGGGCCCATTATGATCCTGGATGAACACTGGGGAAGGTGTCTCCCTGCTAGGTCTCTGCTGAGCAGTCCTTGTATAGACCTTCATCCAGAGAGGAGGATTTTCTCATTTGCTTGCCTGTCTATCTGTGCATCTGTCCATCCATCTGCCCACCCATCTACCCTGCCCCCGTTTGCTCCCTCCCTGCTGGTGTTTCTCGGTGGCAAACCTCTCTGGTGTCCTGTCTGGGACAAATGGGAGATAAAAGGAAAACCTAGCGAACTACCTATGGTACTTTCCTGCAGTCCTGAGGTCCCTGGCTAGACGACCATCTCCTTTCCATCTTCTGGAGTCCTATTAGGGTGTGTTTTGAATTATTTTTAAGGAATTTATCTGTATTTGGAGGACAGGAGCAGGAATATATGAGCTTGTGCTAGAATTAGGACCCTGGCGATTTTGAATTTTTTTTGCATTGATATTTATGGGCAAAAAAATTTGCAATGATTAAGGCTTTTCCTTTTATAGACTTCACTCTTTGGGATGCTTCTCCACAGCTGTTCACTTTAGGAATGATATAAGAATGCTTCTTCTCTTGTTTAAATTGTATGGGAATTAGAAATGTCGTATTTTAATGTCCATTATTTATTTACTCATTTGTGTATTTATTTTTAGGGAGTGGAGCAACTGCTGTGGTCCAAGCAGCTTATTGTGCCCCTAAAAAGGAGAAAGTGGCGATCAAACGAATAAACCTTGAGAAGTGTCAAACTAGCATGGATGAACTGCTGGTATGCACATTGCATATTTTTTTGTTGTTGTGTGTTTTTTTGAGAGAGGGTCTCACTATGTAACTCAGGCTGGCCGGGAACTTGTGGCAATCCTCCTGTCTCAGCCTCCTAAGTGCTGGGGTTGTAGGCATGTGCCACCATGGCACGTCACATATTTCTCTTTTTTTCTTTTTCACATATTTCTTAAATAGAGAAATACACTCATATATTTATGTTAGGCTGGGAAATAACATGTTTTTGATTTGTTGTTTTCTTTAAAAGAAGTTTTATGATTTCTTCATTAATAATGTTTATTGTAAAATTTATAAAACCCAGGTAAGTAGAAAAATTATTTATATTACTATTTTTCTCAGAGTAACATTGGCTATATGATCTTTCAGACTGTGAACATTTAAATGTCGTTGTATTTTCATGGTAATATAATCTTCTTTTTTTGCTCTTTTCATTGAATAGTTTATCATACAACTTCTGTGTCTAAATATAGATTTAATGTTTTTAATGGGTGTATGGTAGTCCATTGAATAGGAAGACTATAATTTATTTAACTTTTTTTCATATTGGATGATTACTGTGTTTCCTTTTTTCTTACTGGTATAAATCAGTGATGGTGAACCTCTTAGAGAGTAAGTGCCAAAACTGCAACCCTAACCCACTTATTTATTGCAAAGTGCAACATTGCAATTAAACCTGAACACTGAGGTTTCACTTTAGGAAAAATATATGTCAATGTCTTTTGTCTGAAAAGACACAGTAACACATGTACCATAGCTTCACCACCATTGTATAAACAGTGCTTGCTTCTTTCTTTGTTTCCTTAAACAATATCGTGGAATTGTGATTCCTGTGTTAAGTGGAATGTGCTTTAAAAGGCTTTGCTTTTGAGCTGGGTGTGGTGGTACATATCTTTAATACCAGCTACTCAAAAGGCTGAGGCAGGAAAGTTTTAAGTTTGATGCCAGCCTGGGCTCTTAGTTAGAAAGTATCTCAAAATTTTAAAAAAATTATGTATTAAAAAAGGGCTGAAGATAGCTCAGTAGTAGAGTACTTGCCTAGAATGGGCAAGGCGCTGGTTTCAGTGTCCAGTACCGCCTCCTGCAAGAAGGTTTTGGCTTCCTGGAAACATGGTACCAATTTGTATTATGACCTTCGATGCAAGAAGAGAGCTTGTCACCCCTCCCCTATTAGCTTCTTTACAGGATATGGAAACGAAGAAGGGTGAGTTCTATGGGTCAGTAGCTCTAAGAGATGTTCTGTGGCATTAAGATACAGACATACAGACATTTTGTGCTCTGTGACACTCAGAATAGTCTTAGGAATGTAATATGCTCAGCAAGGAAAGCTGGATAATTTTACAAGTCACTGAATGTTTTACATTCTGTTACCTTTTTTTAATGGCTAAAAATGAAAATAATAATAATTGCTTTAGGTACCTCATAAGGTTTTTTTTCAAACTTAAATGATGTTATTTGAAAGCTGTAAACTGCCATACAAAATAAGCTCCTACTATTTTTAGGTAATTGCTCTAAGGGCATATATACAGCTAGTGATAGGACATGGATGAAGACTAGAATGATACACCAGAAGTTTTCTCATCATTGCCAATATTTTTGAACAGTTACTTCTGTTTCATTTTTTATTTTCACACAGGGTTTCATTAAGTTGGTAAGTTGCTCAGGTGGGGTTGCAACTTGTGATTCTCCTGTCTCAGCCTCCCAGAGGGCTGGGATTATAGGCGTGCACCACTACACCTGGCCTCAATTTTTTATTTTGTGTTTCAATGCTAGGGATTTTTTTTTTTTTTTTTTGGTTTTTCTTCGGTACTGGGAACCGAACTCATGACCTTGCGCTTGCCAGGCAGGTGCTTTGCCGCTGAGCTAAATCCCCAGCCCCTCAATGCTAGGGATTAAACCTAGGGATTCTCACATACTACGTAAGCAGTCCTCCCCTGCCTCAAATTAGATTTAATTTCTCATATTGTCTGTGTTGAGTATTAGATAATAGTTGGAATGAAAGGAAAAGAGGTTGTAGAGTTATATATTGAGCTCGTAGCAGGTGAGACAACTGTATGCCTTCAGGAGTTGGTAACACATGTGCAAGAGCTGAAGGAGTATTGCTGAAGTGATATTGAGGCATCTTTGGTGAGAGAACACATACTTGCAAGGAGAGGTTAATTGTAATCTGTTGAAGGCATTGGGTTCATGGTTGCCAGCAGTGTCTTGGAGTGCCGTGTAGACAGTGGAGCTGCAGTGATAGTAAAAGAAGTCTGTGAATTGTACACTAATTCTGTTAAAGCAAAACAGATTTAAACCTGCACACTAAGACTGGAATTTGGGAAGCCCAGTATGAATACCTGTCATGTGCTGGTTATTGTATGTCATCCACAAGAATAGTGCCAAGATAAATAAAAGTTTTATGACTAAAGAAACTGAGACTCACACTTTAAATAGCTTGACTAAGTTTACATGATGATAATGAACATCTTTTAGTGCTAGGCCCTTAGGTGTACTTTAACCTTCGGCGTCTCCATTTTATAGACGAGGGAAGTAAATCATATACTAAAACGCAGAATCTGGCTTCAAAATCATATTTTTCCGATTCACATCTACTGTGTTCTGTGTAGTATAATATCAACAAAATTATTATAATTTTAGATCAAAAATAGAACATCTCTTCTTAAATATGTGACACTCTTGAAAGCAGTTTTTTATTATACTGAAGTCTTTTAGAGGAATACAGATTTGATTTATTAGAAGAAAAATTGGTTAAACATCTTAATATGCTCAAGTATTTCATTTTTTTTTTTTTTTTTTTTTTGGTACCGGGAATTGAACTCATGACCTGCTGCTTGCCAGGCAGGTGCTTATGCCGTTGAGCTATATCCCTGGCCTGCTCAAGTATTTCAATCAGCTTTACGTTGCAAATGTAGTCTGCACATACTGTAGAGGAGGAAATGAAGAGAGGAAAAGTGACTTTTAGTAAAGTAAGTTTAAAACAGTTGTTTTTTTTTTTTTTTAGGGGATACAGGCTGATAAATTCCACTATACCTGAAGAAATGTCAGAAATATGAAGGATACCTGATTTACTTGTAATCTTAGCATTTGGTATATAAGATCTGAGGGGTAGGGACTCTATTTCTGAGAGATACGAAGTTTACCTTAAAATTTTTGAAACCAACATACTAAAATTTTAATTTTGGGATGTTAAAATTTATTTTCAAAGTTATTTTTATTATGCACAGTGAGGGTGGTCTGAGTTCTCCAGAGAGTGCTGATGTAGCTGAACTTAAACATACGATAATTATTAGTGAAGAGGCAGTGTATTAGTCCTTTATTTGTCAAAAGTTGTACCTGTGACAGCTTTTCTAAGTATGATGGGAATATCAGCTGTCAAATCATATTTATTTTTAATCTCTGGAGATTCTGTTCATAGGCTTTTGTCTAAGAAGAGCGCAGTATGCAGTATTTTGAGATTATTCTCTAATATGGTAGATCCTAGAATGAGATTCATGGGACAAACATCTTAGGGAAATAAGAGGTTTAAAATGTCTTTCCTTTCATCAAGAGTCTTACATTCTAGCTGAAGTTAGAATGTTTGCCTGCTCTTAGCTATTTTCCTCATTGCTGGGACAAGATACCTGACACCCACAATTTAGTAAAGGTTTATTTTGGCTCTTAGTTTTGTAGAGGTTTCAGTTCATTGTCAGCTGGCTCCCAGGTAGGACAGCAGGGCAGTGAGGTGTGGCAGAGGGAAAGTAGATACATCAGAGGAGGAAGGATCTGTCTGCATACTGGAGACTGAAGGACCTAGTTGAAAGTTTGGAGCTCACTGCAGTTTCCTTTTCGAGTCTGTATTAGAAGGCTGATGGGTCTGTGATGGAAGGCTGAAGAGTCTGCACTGGAAGCCAGGAGATGATGTCGAAGGAGGAAGACTGAACCTCCTCTGAAGGAGCAGAAGCGGAACAGTCCTTCATTTCCCCTTTATAGCATCCAGGCAGTGAGCTGCCCTAGAGTGGGTCTTCCACATCCTAGGGTGTGGACTTGTTGAACCAATGTAGTTGAGCTTTGCTTTTCTCAATCAACCATCACACCCACAGTGACCCACCTCTTCTAAGCAGACCCTACCTTCTATCAGCAGGTCAGCTATAATGCCCTCATAATTCAGTCACCATCCAAAAGCCCTGGCTATGAATGCGTGAGGCTCTGGAGGGACATCTACATATAAACCGTAACACTTCCTGTACAAAGCAGAGTGACAGATGCCTTGAGAGATACAGAGAGACGTGGAAGAGGAAGAGCCTTCTAGTTAAAAGATCTTTAGAAGAAGAAGGGATGGAGGGCTTTGTGGAGATGTTTGGGTCCTGGCCCACCAAGGTTGGATAAACTTTGAACAGGCAGGTGTGGGGAACCTCCAGGCAGGGATTGAGAGTCAGGGAAGAATAGCTGAGGGCCTACAGACCTTAAAAAAAAAAAAAAGCAGGTGAAAGAATTAGGGTTTTATTCAAGAGGGATAATGGCAGGGTAAGTTGTGGCCATGATATGTGAACTTAATATGGGCTTGGTGTCATCACCATCCCTAAGGCATTGCCAGTGATTACAGCCCTTGGAGCTTCTCTCTGAAGTGTCTTTGAAGAATTTGTTTTTTAAACAAGGAAATGACTTCCGTAAACTGATTTAAAAAAGTTTAGTTTTTCCAAGCATGGTGGCACATGTTTGTAATCCCAGCACTCAAGAGGCTGAGGCCAGAGGGTTGCCCTGAGTTCAGGGGCAGCCTGGGTTACATTAGTTAAAGGCCAGCTGGAACTACATAGCAAGACTCTGGCTCAAAAATACCAAAAAAAAGAAAAAAAGTTCTATGGCAAGTTTTAAAAATAATAGCTTTAAGATACAAAATTCATATACCATGAAAGCACACCGGTAAACTCAGTACTCTGGGAAGCTGAAACAGGAAGATCATAAGTTGAAGCCTAGCTTGGGCAATTTAGTGACTTAAGCTTGAATAAAAAAATAAAAAGGCTGGGATGTGCTTCAGTGCAAAGGCCCTGGATTCAATCCCCAGTACTATACGTACTCCTCAATCTTTTTTTTTTTAACTCTTTCCAAACGCATAGTGCTGTGGTATTTAGTATATTCACAAAGTTGTACTACCACCACCTCTATCTCATTCTGAAACTTCCTTTTTCTTTTTGTTTTTTTCAGAATGGAACATTTTCATCACTACAAAAAGAAGCTTCATGCCCATGCATATTTATTCTCCATTCTTTTTGAAATAGAGCTATTTATACATCTTTCTGTACAGATTTGCCTATTCTGTGCATTTTAATGGAATCATATAATATCTAGTCTTTTGTGTCTGGCTTCCTTCACTTAAGATGTTTCTAGAGTTTGTCCAGATATTAGCTTATATCTGTTTTCTATTTTTGTTGCAAAATAATATTCTATTGTCAGGTATACTACACATTACTTATTCATCAGCGGTTTGACTTTGGGATGGTTCTCCTTTTTGGCTTCAGTGAATAATACTGTGAGGAACATCGCAGTGCAAATGTTAATATTTGTGTATGTTTTCATTCCTCTTGAGTATATACGTAAGTGTGGAATTACTGAATCACATGGTAATGTTATGTTTGACTTTTTGATAAACTGCTAAGCTGTTTTCCCAAGTGACTATCACTTATAATTCTGCAGGTATAATCAATTTCTCTATAGCCTTACCAACACTTGCTGGTTACATTTTGTATTTGTAGACAGGGTCTCACCATATTGCCTAGGCTGACCCCAAACTCCTGGCCTCAAGCAGTCCTTCTGTCTCAGGACTTCTGAGTAGTTGGACCTATAGGTTTACTACTGTAAACTTTCGTCTTAGTGCTTGTATGTATAGTAGTGGATTATTCTGTGACAGCTTGCAGAGTGAATTGAGAAGAAAGAGCAGAGGCAGAATCTAGTAGTATGTTTTGCTGTAGACCTGACCAACAACTTTAAAACTTTTCTGATGGTAATCTATACTAAGAAGTAAACATTATATCATTACCTAGTATTGTATATTACCTAGTGTTGTCAGTATAAAGTCTAAATTTTTTCTTTCTTTAAAAAATTTTTTTTAGTACATGTCTGCAATACATAATGATTACATTCATTGTGGGGAGCTGGTATCTGTTAAAGTATAAATTCTTTAACACATTTACACTGCTCTTTATGATGTGATTTGAGGTAAACATTCAGAAACCTTAAGAACCCACTTAACTTTCATGTATCGGTGTCAGCATAGTAAAACTTTGAAGCCTTCTGAGTGTGGCTTCTATCTTTTGTAATGTGTTTCTCCGGTAAACTCATGTAGTATCTAATAGTAAAGGTCAAATTTTATTATTCTGTGTTGTGATAGTATTTGTCTAACTTCATCAACTGTTAAGTTTCATTAGGGTTTACCATTGTGGTTACTATTGAGTCTGTCACATAGTTGGTATGGTAGGCACTTCATACCTATAGAAAGCAGGAACTACCCACCCTAAACAGGTTTACTGATTGTGTCATAAATATATTTTACATATTTCATCTTATTTAAAAATCATTATGCCTCTCAGCTTGTTCTACTGTAATTTCCCCACATGCTATAGAACTAAAGCACCTCTTCTATAAAAGTTCCCACCTATTCTATAAAAACTTCTTTAATTACACTTGCCTACTTAACTGTTCTTTTCTTTGGGTTCTTGTGACATTTAATATCTTTACTATTCGTATCTCCTGTGTGTTTCCTCTTATATGTATTTATCTTATCTCTTCAAATCCTGTATAACTATGTCAGAATTTACTATTTTAGTTCTTCTGTTTTTTTTCATAATTACCTAGTTTTTAATGCAGAAGACTATGCTGATGACTTTGGGGGCTGCAAAATGTGTATGACAAGTTTTTTGCCATTAAAGGAGTTTGCATGTAAGCAGAAAAGATGAGAAAAGGAAAACTAGCATTTGTTGAGCAACTTCTTATGGATCAGATCTTATAGACAACTTTCACACAGTTGATCTTACTGAATAAATACCAAGGGCATAGTCAGCTACCTGAATAAGTGACATGCTGTGTAGAGTGCTGTAGGATTTCATTCATTCAAGAAATATTTAAGGAGTTCTGTGTGCCAGGCACAATAGTAAGTACCAGGAATAGCCTTAGTTCTCATGAAATAGACAGTTACAATATAGTATGATAAATTCCACGGTGGTTGGGAATCTGCTTTTAGGTATTTATCTTTATGTAGCTCTCAGCATAGCAGGGAGAGACAAGCAAATAAGGACACAGCACACTACCCAGTACATTATATGCTATTAAGGTGCTTAGAAGCTAAGAGAAAGAGCACCTGACTCAGGCTGGAGACCTGAGAGGAACTGATACTTAGCCTGAGATCAAAAGGAGTAATTGGATTTTGTTAGGTAAAGATCATGGGGGAAGTGTGCTTGAGGCAGAGGTAACAATAGAGTGACTTGAAGTTTTCTGTGGCTGGGTCATAGGGCTGGAGTCAGAATGGGTTAGGAATGATACCAGAGAGGTAAACAAGACCCTACTTGACTTAGAAGGTATTTTATTTCTCCACATCTCATTTAAATTCATAAACTGATAAAGGGTAGGCTTAGACTTTTGGCTTAGGTTTCTACTCTGGATTTAGTTTATGATCTTGTTATGTTTTATTACCTCTCTTCCCTGTCTTTCAGATGGTTCTTACTGTATTTCCCTGGTTGGGCTCTAGTGATCCTCCCACCCCAGCCTCCCAAGTACAAGGATGCCAGGCATGAGTTACTGCTCTTGGCCCAGTACGTTTCTCTTTAGTGTGAGAACTGTTAGTCATTTCACAACAATGAGGTGAAGTAATACTTTTTACTTTTTTAATTTTTAATTTTTTGTCTTTTTGAGACAGGGTCTTGCTATGCAGTTCAGGCTGGCCTTGAGCTCTGTTTGTAGCCCAGGCTGGTCTCAAACTTGCAACGATCCTCCTGCCTCAGCCTTGCAAGTGCTGGAATTACAGGTGTGTGCCACCATGCCCAGCTGATACTATATAAAAACCTACATAAACAAGTAAACCTACCTTCTGGTTTGTTCATAATTATTCTCTGTGGCTATAAAGCTAGATTTCCTGCCGAGCATGGTGGTACATACCTGTAATCCCAGCTCTCTGGAGATTGAGGCTGGAGGATCACCATGAGTTTGAGGCCAGCCTGAGCTACGTAGTGAGACTGTCTTAAAAACCACAAACCAAAACCCAAAACCATTAATTTAAACCACAAAAAAAAAAGGAAAAAGCTGGGCGTGGTGGTGCATGCCTGCAATCCCAGCATTTGGGAGGCTGAGGCAGGAGGATTGCCATAAATTTGAGGCCAGCGTGTGCTACATAGTGAGTTCAAGGCCAGGCTAAACTATGTAGTGAGACCCTGTCTCCAAAAGTGCGAAAACAAAAGAAAACAAAAAAGCCCCCAAAATGAAACAAACAGACACAAAAAACCAGTGATACCTTAAAGTAAAAATATGTGTCCCAGTGAAGGCCTCTGTGGGACTGTATCAGGTGAGCTAAGTAGTGCATGTGCCTAGTTTCAGAAATTACAGGATAGTGAATGGAAGGACTGCTCACAATGGACTGAAGGAAATGAAATGTTTTTTTTTTTGTTTTAATCATCCTTGAACAGATCATGCCATGGAGATCCCAGACAGGTTATAACATAGTCTAGGAATCCCCAAATCTGGATTTTTTGGCTTGCAGTGTTTGTTTTGAGTTTGTATATAATAAGTTGTCATGCTTTCTCTTCTTTGTAGAAAGAAATTCAAGCCATGAGTCAGTGCCATCATCCTAATATTGTATCTTATTACACATCTTTTGTGGTAAAAGATGAGCTATGGCTGGTCATGAAGCTGCTAAGTGGAGGTAAGTAGAATACTGTAAAATGTTAAAGTTTCATGAGTTAAAAACGTAGTAAAATTTTTCTTCTTATCTTGACTTGGTTTTAATAGACATTTGCGTTGAGGAGTTACTGATAATGTGGTATCTGCTAAGGATGCTAACATGATCTGAGACATGTTCACACATTGAGTTTTGTTGTTATGCCTCTTAACTATCTTAATTTAGGGTGGTTTCCTCCTGTCTCCTTCAGTTATCTTGTAGGATGTCCTATATTCTGGATTTATCTGATTATTTCTTTAATGTTTAATTTGATTTATTGTCCTCTATTGCATACTTAATATTAAATCTAAAGGCTTCATTAAATTCAAATTAAATTTTTTAGGCAGTACACTTGGTAGGTAATGCTGTGCACTTCATATTGCATCACATGAGGAAGTATTTGCTTTTGTAATAGAGATGTTAATCACTAAAAAAGTGATTAACTTTATTATGTTAAAGATTAACATCTTTAATACTGAAAAGGCAGGATGAAAGCTTGTTTTTTAAGAACTGATTATCAAAGTAAAATGTTAGTCTGATCATCTTCAGTGGTAGTAATTGAAAGATTTTTTTCCTTTGTCCATTTGGTGGGTAAGGAATTCACAGTTTTTGAACATCATTATAGACTCAAGGTTTTTTTATATGTTCAGTATCTTTCAGTCACTTGTACTGTGGTTTGCTTCTCAGGTTGTAGAGAGTTTTGTTAGTGGAAGATGCGTGAAGATCTGCCTGTGTCCTTCTGATGTGGCCTGCCGGTCTGGGTTATAGCCTTGCCCTTATCTCCCAATGCACATCTGCGCTTTTTCTCCCAGACCTTGAATCTGACCTATACTTCCTAAAGTAAAGGAAGCGTGTGCTCATTACTACTACTATATCAGTGCTTCTTGAGCTTAGAAATATCGTATATCACAGGTCGTAACTTGATGCTAGTACTTCCAATTCAAGTTTCATAGTATACTTATAAAACTTCTTTAATATTACACTTGAATCTCTTTTCTTTTACAAACAAAATCTTGGTCTTCAATATTAACATAATTACATATATGGTATATATGGAACTGTATATACCTACATATTTTGTGAGATACACACACACAATTATTTCTTCTTTATCCTTACAATAAAATGTAAGTATTACTGATTGTACACAGTGGACCTATGGCACACATAAATTGTACATTTTGTTATGGTTTCCCGAAAGCCCTATGCCATGTAGTGAATTAGTCTTTTTTGCTAAGGCCTGGATTTGAATCTTGTGGCATGATTGGTAGGATTTGTGAGTGATGGAGTCACTCCAGCCTTCCCATCCTTACGCTGCTTGATTTTTGTTAGTGTGTGTATTGTGTGAGAGAGCGTGATTTTCCACTTTATAACATAAAGTTACAAAAAAGAAAATCCGTACTTGTTTTGTAATTTTAATACTCCATTAAACACTGTACTTCCCCAGCAGTGCTGTAAGAAAAAAGCTTGAGTCTTAGATAATATTCTAGCTTTCCAACCGAGCAAATGTATATGATTAGGTAAACTGTTTCAACTCTGAATGTTTTTTCTTGTCTGTAAATGAGGAGGTCATTCTGCATTTCAGAGTTGATAAGGAGTAAATAAGATGGTATATATAAAGCATCTAGCACTGTGCTGGCGTGTAATAAATGTGCAAGAGTTTTTAGTCATTAGTAGTAATAGTCTCTTGGTATTGCTACTTTTCAGTATAGCCAGAATCACCTTTTTGTTTGAGTCGCATTAGTGACACACTGGAGAAATTGGATTGCTTTGTTAAAGGCCCTGTTCGTATGATGGTTGGAAGCCTTGCTAAGACCAACCACTTTTTACGATGATGGTCTAGCATTACTCTTTCATTCTGGACAGATTTGGGATCACTAGGTAATGCTGTATCTTTTATTATTGATCACCCATAGCATACTTTTCTTTACTTGTAATTTCCAAAATGTATTATACAAAGATTTTACTGTTGCAAAAAGGTCCTTTACTGAATAGGAATTGTTTGCATAATTCTGTCACCTGCTTCTGTATGATAGCCCATCCTTTCTGCCACTTCAAAAGCAGGTTGACTTTTATTTATTTTTAAAGGATTCCTACCCCTCTGTCAGTGAGTGTACTGGTCACAGAAATGGCAGGACTTGTGGGAGTGGGTGAATTGCCTTCTAAATGTAGCTCTTGGTCCCTCCTTTTCTTTGGTCTCTTGGAACAGTGCCCAGTTTTTCCAAGCTAGAGCTCCATGGATTTCCTGGAGGATAATTGTCAGGTGTGCCTCACTCATAACTCTTACAGTTACTTGTAACTTAATCTTTACATGTAAACTTTTTGTTTGTTTGTTTTTCCTTTGGTACTGGGAATCAAACAATCAAACTTACGACCTTGGGCTTGCCAGGCAGGCGCTTGTGTCACTGAGCTGTATCCCCAGCCCTACATGTAAACTTTTTAAATGTTACAAATTTTAGATCTTTTTGGGAAGTGGAATCTTTCTTTTGTTATTATAAAGTAAATAAACATTTAAACTGAAAGGATACATTAAGCAATGTTTAGAAAACAAAAACTAGAACTAAGTTCAACTTTAACAATTTTTTTTTGAGACAGGGTCTTGCTATGTAGTTCAGGTTGGTCTTGGACCCACTATTTTGCCCAAGCTGGCCTTGAATTCATGGCATTCCTCCTTTCTCTGCCTCCCGAGTACTGAGATGATAGGCATGCGCCACCATGCCCAGCAATGATTTTTTTTTAAAATAGGAGGACATTGTATCAGGATTTACAGTGTAACTAAAATGCTGTTGATTAAATACTTACTGAACACCATTATATTGGTGAATAAAACTGTTATTTCCTTGTTCACATGGACCTTACAGCTGACAAAGAAAAATAGTAGTTAAATAATTACAAGTGTAGACTGATTTAAAAAAGTACTATCAGGTGCCATAGGACTAAGTTCCATGAGAATTCGTCCTTACTGAGAGAAACTGGGTGCACTGGGATTAGCAGAGGCTCCTTCAGGAGGTAATGTCCAGCTGAGACCTGGACCAAAGGTAGGGCTTAGCCAGATGAAAGAGGAGTGGGGGTGATATCTGAGCAGGGTAGACATTCTGCAGAAAAGAGTGTGGAATCAGAATGGAGGAGTGGTATGTCTTGAGGACTGATAAGGCATTATAGCCAGAACAGAGAGTAAGAGCCTCACAATAATTCCTTTGAATAATTGAAAAAAAAAAAAAAAAGCAAGTTAGCAGAGTTAGTACTTTCTTTCACATGAGTTGCTTCAGCTAACCTATTTAAAATAAAAGCGTATTTTTGACTTCGTAACATTGCACTGATGTAGAATTTAATAAGCTAGCTAATAAAATGAACAGTTAAGTGCCACTTTTTTGTTTTTGGTGGTGGTGCTGGTGCTGGAACACAGGCAAGTGCTCTAACACTAAGTCACCTCCCCAGCCTGTAACTGACACAAACTATTAGCCAGGTGGACATCACGGTTAAAATTTCCCTAAGTATGTTGGTATTATAATCATTTCATGGCTGTTCTTTGGGGAGGCCGAGACAGGAGAACTGTAAGTTCAAACCCAAGCTGGGCAACTTAGTGACTTAGGGAGATCTAGTCACAAAGTGAAAGGTAAGAAAGAGGGTTGGGCACGTAGCTCAGTGTGAAGTACTGTGCTCTCCCCACATCTATCCCTGACTCTGTTGTTGAGTGTTGGGATTTACTAGTACTCTAGTGATAAACCTTTATAAATTAGAATTATAATTTTTGTTCTAAATAGCTAAGCCCATAATTTATTAGCACTAAGCTGCAGTATAAGATTTTTTTAAAAATCCAAGTAATTAAGAAAACTTCTGAGAAGAGAATGAAGTATCACTAGTACTGAAAGGATTACGTATAGAAGTATAGAATTTTAGTTTACACGCACAGGCCTAGACAGTGAAGTATTTTGTTGTTTAGGGTTATTCTACTTTGTCATTTTCTAAAAGATAAAGTCATGGGTATATCTGGAGTTCTAGGCAGGATCTAGGTAAAGTACCTTATATTAATAGTGACCAGCCATGTTTAGTCAGTAGCGGAGGGTTTCTAACCTTCTGCAGTGTCTGTTGGCCTAAAATGGAGTACTCAGCCAAGCCAATTTTGGCCCCTTTGAAACCTCCACAGATCAGCAAGACACAAACAGCCTAGCTGGCTAAAGATTGATGAATGCTTCTTAAGTGTAAGGGGAAGTAAAAAGGATCAAGACGTGATCAGTACCCTGTGTTGACTGTATTTATTAATGTATCACAAACCTTTACTAATGAGAAAAAAACTTACTAGAGAGGTCAGTGTGGTGGTGCATGCCTCTAATTGTACCTTTTTTAGGAGTCTGAGGCAGGAGGTTGTAAATTTGAGGGCAACCTGGGTAATTTAGTGAGAACCTGTCTCAAAATTAAAATAGGCTGAGGATGTAGCTCAATTTCCAGTGCCCTGGTTTTGATTCCTAGTACTATAAAACAAAAACCAAAAAACCCTAACTTTTTAGCAGAGATGTTAGTTATTTTAGTTAACTCTCCCTTGCTGTGACCAAATACATGAAAACCACCACTTAAAGGAGGAAAGATACATTTTATCTCATGGTTTCTGAGGTTTTAGTCCATGGTCAGCTGGTTCCATTGATTTTAGGCCAGTGCAAGGTGGAAACATTGTGATGGACAGGTGCAGTGGAGGAAAGCTACTTAGCTCATGGCAGCTCAGAAGCAAGAAAAGAGAAAAAGCCAGAGAGGAAGGGTCCTGGAACCAGGGTTAATCCCCTAGTTCACCCCCATGATCCACTCTTTTTAGGTAGGCCCTACCTCCTGTTTCTATCATGTCCTAGTAATGTCTTCAAATTATGATCTCGTCAGTGGATTAACCCACTGATGAAGTCAGAGCCCTTATGACCTAAGTGCTTGCCTAAAGCCACATGTCTGAACACTTAAGACTTTGGGAACATTTTAGATTTACCTCATAATACTAATAAGCAAATTGAATGCACTGATTTTGTATTCAAAGAGTATCTTTTCATGAAAGGAAACTTAGGAAATTAGCATAGTGACTGATTTGATTCAGCTGTGATTTTGATTTAATAAGTATCTTAACCCAGCAACCCTTTACCATATTGTCAAAATTATTTTGATATTCAGTAATGATTTTCTTGGACAGTTAAAACTTTTGCATTACTTTCTTTTGGGTTCTTTTTGAGACAAAATTTCACCATGCAGTTCAGGCTGCCTTGAAACTCACTATGTAGTCCAGGCTGGCCTCAAACTTGAGGTGATCCTCCTGCCTCAGCCTCTGAAGTGCTAGGATTACAGGTGTGTGCCTCTATACCTGGCTTTTTGCGTTGCTTTTTCAACCAGTGCAACGACTGTGAAGGCACACAGGAGATTGTTTATGGGTAGATGACCTATATTTTAAATTTTTTCTTTATTACAAAATTTGTGCTAAATTCCCTTGTTTTACGTTATTTATTTACTTTTATTATGAGAAACACTTGGATTTTAATAGGCAGCTTTCATCAAATTAGTGTATATTGTTAAGATAGCTTTTAAAGTGTAACTTTTTTGGCTCAGATCTCTTGAATGATGGTCTGTGGTGCCTGGTCTGTAGGCCCTGGGGAATTTCATTTTTTACTTGCTTGCTAATATATATTGCCAAGTAATTCCATTGTGTATTAAAGTTCAAGAAATGATTATCCCTGCAAATATTTCTTCTAGATTGTGCTTGAAGCCAAAATATGTTATATGCTATTGTGATCTTTATTCTTTTTATACTTTTCTTTATGTATTGAGTCATCCAGTAATAATCTGCCATCTTCTTTTGCTTCACTGTTTTATCTTCATTTTTCTCTTAGTTGATGTGAAAAGCTCCATGTGTTTTGTTTTTTTTTTTCTGGCACCAGGAATTGAACTCACAACCTTGCACTTGCCAAGCAGGCGCTGTGCCACTGAGCTAAATCCCCAGCCCCCAAAGCTCCATGTAATGTTGGTGTTTGAGGAGAGAGGATTGTTGCTACCATCTTTGGGTTAGATGCTACAGGATGGTGAGAAAATCAGATGCATAAGCGGGAGACCATCACAAATGGTGTCTGTTAATTAAGGATGAAGGTCTGCCACCTATAAAAATCATACTATTGTGACTGAGACTGAAAAGAAATAGTTACGCTGGAAAAACGAGTTTCTTAAGCCTGTTCAGATGTCTGTTGTGTACCTAGACTGGGGATGCGTGTTGCTTTAATTTCAACTTTGATTATTAGGTGACATGAAATCAGTAAAAATCTTATAAAGCTTTGAAAAGGAACTTCTATTTCAAACTCTTTTAAAATACAGGTCTAATAATGTTATATGCCCTAACTAAGGTCTTTGTTGCTCAATTTTTTAATCTACCAGCCTGGAAATTCCCTTAATATCAGCAACCATGTCATATATAATTTGTCATATTCTGCAGTGCCCAGTTCTAGTTCTTGAATATAATAGGGCTTAATTGTTAAATGAATACATTCTACTAATTTTTGATTTTCAGTAGGAATGTTTTCCTTTGGATTCCTTATTTTAGATACCCTTAAAGTTTCAAGCATAGAACTTGATCAGTGGTACTCTGTGTAACCTGGATTTCTCAGAAGAATAAAACATGTGGCTCATTGGTCATTCAGCTGCAGGAGTTTATATGTGAATCAAGCTCTGTAGGCTTCTCCTTCCCTGTCATGAACTTGTGAATCCCAGCAACGAAGACAGGAAGAACTAGTAATAATGTAGTGATGTGCTAGGGAGTGCTGACTGGAATGTGGAGCCTCTCTGCTTCCTGGTCTTGAGAATAAGCTGCTTGTGTCTAGCTGGAGGTGGAGAGTGGTGGTGGACTGGCTTCTAGGGCGTAGGGACAGGGAGGAATCTTATATTCTGTTATCTGAATTCACACTACTCCTTCTTCTAGTCCCCCACACTTCTCCTTCTGTGGTACTTGAGTGCAGTTCTTAGCCTTTCTGGAGTTCAAAGCAGGTTAACACTTTTTCTTAAATGGCACATCTCCTATGGAAGCACTGAAGTTCAGATTTCTCCACTCTGCTTAGTCACTTTTTCTGCTTTCTTCTAGAATATTGTTGCCATCTCTTTTTTTCGCTTGTGTTTTCTTCTTATTCTAGGTCTTTTTTTTTAGATCCAATTTAATAAGTTACTATCTTTTTAAGTGGGAACTAAAATAAACTTATGTTCAGTCTTATGTGTTCTTTTGTTTTGGTACAGAGGATTGAATCCAGGACACATGATCACTGAACTATAACCTGGCCTTAATGCTCTGAGGTTTTAAGGATTGCATCTAGGTCACTTTAGAATTATGTTTTTCATTTTTTGAGTGAAGTAAAAGCATCTAGTGAGGTAAATTTTCAAGAAGACCAAGTAGTTGTTTTAGTTTTAGTCTTGATCATTGAGGTCTTCTATGAAAAAATGGTTATTGGATTTTTTCTCAGTGTAGTCTGTGTTATATTCCAGACTTTGGCACAGTTTCTAATGTGGTTTGGTTTGGTTCTGTGATCTTTCTGGGTTATTATATTGCCAGAAATCTTAATACTCTCAGCCAGAATTTTTTTTTTATTATAATCATCAGTTTTGGTAGTCAGCATTCTGTGGTTTTAATTATTTATTGGTGTCACTTCATGTCTTTCCTCATTCTGTAATGGGAGCATTATTTCCTTTTTTGGGGAGAACAGGACTGAGAAGACATCCAAGATGTTAGTTAAAAGAAAACTGTCATTATTATTCTTTTCACATTTGTCTTTGCCTTAGCTGTTTCATTTTTATAACATTAACCTGAAAATTTTAGCCTTTAAGTTAATTTATATACAGATACGATCTTTACTTTTTAGATATTTCTTGCCTGATTTGACCTGCATTTCAATTGGGTTTTTATGTCTTTGGTAATACAACACTGTATACTATAATCTGGGCTTGGCGCCTTCAGTGATTTATGATATCTTGTACTAGAGTGTTATTGCTGGGTGTGATTCTACTATGGATTCTTCAGAGATGGTTAAAAATCCTCCATTACTTTCAAATTCTCATTAGAACTCAAAAGGAGTTGCTGGTCTAACATACCATTTGAATATCAGTAGGCTACTTTCTGTTTTAGATTGGAATTAAGAATAGATGACTACTTTTTGCTTCTATATTTCCATTTGCTATGTTTTTCTTTCCTGCAAACTTCATTTTAAGAAAAGGTTTAAATATGTTTTGATTTCAAAATGGATCTAAATTACTTTGAATAAGCTAATATTTTTTAGTGAACTGTGTATTCTGTTTTCAGGTTCTGTTCTGGATATTATTAAGCATATTGTGGCAAAGGGAGAACACAAAAATGGAGTACTAGATGAACCTACCATTGCTACGATACTCCGAGAAGTATTAGAAGGGCTGGAATACCTGCATAAAAATGGGCAGATCCATAGGTACGTGAAAGAGATCAGTCTTCGAGTTTGGATGAGTATGATGGTAGTTGTGATGTATCATATCATTGAAACCACAGAATTCACCATAATTTCTGAGTGTTATCATAGCTTTGTATTGCTAGTTTCAGTATATTGTGGTTGGAGTTTTAAATATAAAACTAGTATTAACAAAGTGATAAATAGTGTATAAAATTGGGAAATACAAAAACAAGAACAACTTAATTTCATGAGACAGTCACTTGGATAAAAGATAATGGAGTTTTTTATGTGCTTGAGAAATACTTAAGATAATACTGTGTATATAATTTTGTTTGTTGTTTTTCTTAGTTGACTTTATAAGTAAATCTTATAGTATCTTCATATTTCCCCAAATTATTAGAAGCTCTTTGTAAAATACCATTTCTTTATGCTGGTTGGGGATATGGGATACACGGAGCCCATGTTACCTTTCGTTATTGAATGGAGGGCCAGGAGAAACTGAGTCTGAATTACCCTCCTAAGTGAAAGGCTGTGAGAATTGGCTGGCATGGGTGATCTAGGCCTACCTGCTACATTTGGTGTGTAGGACAGGGGATGAAATTTCCCCATCTAGTCTTCTTTGGCAACTCTGATTCTGGCATGGCAGGCCCTTAGCTATTAGAAGAGTGGGGTCCAGAATGGGCCTCCTGCTAGGACTCCGTTACTAGCTCTGTACTGTTCCTTTGACCACAGAAAACAAACTTTGGCTTTTTGACTTCTATTTGTTGATGGTTCTGGGTTTCAGGATCTCGTTAGTGTCTAGTCTGTAAAAGATTTTTTAAAAGTCTCAAGAAACTTAGTGGTGTTTTGCTTTTATAAATCTTAAGGCGCCTTGCCATGCTCCTCTTTCAAGTTCTTTTGTGATTAAGGCTGGGGATATAGCTTAGCAGCACAGTGCTTGTCTGGCAAGCATGAGGTTGTGAGTTTGATTCCCAGAAACAAACAAACAAACAAAATAAAACAAGTTCTTTTGTGATTGCTGAAATACTTCGGGAATTTTAGTTGTATTTAAAGGAAAAGAGCAGGGAAAAGTAAACCTATGCCATTTTGTTTAGGACTGGAACTAGTTCCTGGAGCTAATTCCTGAAATCATGGGATAGTACCACAATTTTACTTTTTTTGTTTCTGAGTTCACGTTCTAAGTGTAGCATGACAGGTTTTTGTATGCTAGTGGAACCACTTTTTGAATATCTTATTTTTATATTATTTTCAACACTACAATGAACATTTTTCTCTGTGAGTTTCTATTCTAAGATTTTTTATTCTAAAAGTTTACCTTTCACAAAAAGACAAGCAAAAAGGGAAAAAAACGTTTTAACTGAAGATATATTGCCATTGTTTTACAGAAATGTGCAGGTTTATGCCACTTGGTAGTGTATGATAATGGTAGATTCATTGGACTCTTGCTAACCTTGCTTATTAAAAGCTTCAGTTTGCTAATTTTATAGATTAATTTTAATATATTAGATCATTAGTGAGGTTGAACATTGATTTATATGGAATAATTGGTGTTTCCTTTTATGAAATATTTGCTTATCACTGCTTACTTTTCTATTGGGATTTCACTACTCTTTTGTTATCTTGTGCTTTTTATATAATTAAAAATGACCTCTCCTCAGTTTGTTGTGTGCTGCTTGGGTCTTAGGTAACTAGTAGAACAAAGGAACAAGAATGAATCAGGTTGCTGGAGTGTTGAGTAAAACCTGGAAAACAAAATAGGGCTGGTTGAAAATCCACTGGTTGGTGGATTAGAGATGTGCTTACATGCACGCATCATAGTGGAGTGCTTGGACAGTCACCTAGAAAGATGGAGGTTATGGTTAGAGAGTGAGAGTTTTGAATTAGTGAACTTATATTTGAGTTAGTTGAGATGACAAGATAAACTAAAGAAGTAGATGACTAAAGTCGGGTGGAGGAGGAGGTCTTTTTAGAGGTAGTGTGAGTGAACTGAGAGGCATGGTGCTGCATTATTATCCATGTACTTGTTGAAGTCTGTTAGGTTGATGGCAGGATGACTGGGAGAGCAAGACTGTGGTGTGGTAATGAATAGCTGGAAAACTGAATGATGGTGGCAACAGAGGGAAAGAAGATGCCAAAAGCCAGGTTGCAGAATCTGAAGAGAACTGACTTAAACAGAAAGAGCAGTGTTTAATACATTTGTAGAATAGAAAGAATAGAATTAGGACACAGACTTTATAATATACATGACACATTTATAGAGAAGATGTTTCATTTTTCAAGTAAGTTTCCTATCATTTCTGTCTCCCTCAGAGCAAAACATAGTAGTTACTTTTCTCATGGATGAGCTGCTTCATTCTGTTGGACAGTAACTATATCTTTTATGTTTCACATCATTATTTATTTATTTATTTTTTATTTTAAAGAGTAAAAGAAGGATAACATAATAATGGGGGGGGCTTACCAAATTACAGACAAAGTGGTAGGAAATTATCAATGGTTATTG
>NW_004955427.1:25620954-25630854 GCF_000276665.1 Chinchilla lanigera
GTACTCCCCGCCCATGGCTCCCTGTGCGCCGGAAGCCTTCCTTCTGGGAGCCTACGAAGCTAGGAGTGAGCCGCTGGTCCCAAGACCGGCGCTCCCCGCCCGAGGCTCCCCGTGCGCCCGGCACCCTCCCTCCGGGAGCCTATGAGGCAGGAAGCTAGCCAGCTGGAAGAGCGGCACTCCCCACCCGTGGCTCCCTGTGCGCTGGAAGCCCTCCTTCCGGGGAACCAAGCATTGTTAATTTCCTACCACTGTGTTTGTAACTCTGTATTGTCTATACTGTTCTTTTGCTGTTTGGTAAAAGGTTGTCTATTTAATGTTTTCCTCCTTTTATTTTTAAAATTTAAAAAAAAAAAGAAAGGGCCAGAGTATTAGGCTGTATTGGAAGCTGTCTGGTAAGCTGTGATACAGTTTTTACTTTTGGGACACTACAATCCTAATGACTGCTTTAACCCTTGAGGCTTAAGCCTGGGTCCAGCAGACCCATCCCTTACTTTTCTACAGTACTTTAGTGTTACAGGAGCTGGCTGTGTGTCTCAGTACCTTTCCCTGAGGGATAGGAAGCAATCTATGTATTTACCCACTTGGTATAATGAATGGCAAGGGATGTGCACATGTGCAGAAGTGACAAAATGGGATTTGGACCTGCCTTTATGCTCTCTCTGTTTTTGCATATGTTTATCCAAGCATCACAGAGGGTCCAGTAGATGCACTCAACTCTAGGTTTTGTTAAAAAAAAAAAAAAAAGTTTTCTTTTGATTTTTCTGGTAGAAGTAACCCAGTTCAGTACAGTGGCCCAAAAAACTAGATTTTCAGGTTTTGGAGGAGGTCAAAAGTGAATCATCAAATTACTTGCATATGGATAATGAAGATGATCCATTATGGTAAAATACATGCTTTCATAATACAAGAGTGGTGTGGGTATATGATGATGATGATGATGACTTTGACATTGGCCATGTGAGCCAAAGTTCCTGTGATAGTGAACTGGAGCAAGAATCAACTGATGCAGACACAGGGAATGCAACCTCCTTGATTTAGATGATGAAGAAAACAGGAATGTAAATGCATATTTGACTAGTTGAAATGTTGCAAAATGGCTGGGCAAACAAATGGAGGGATCCATGTTAGAACTAGGTGAATCCAATGTGAGAACTAGGTCTGAAAATATAGTGAAGGTCTTGGCAGGGGTGACATGAGTGTACAGAATGCCATTCAGTGTTGGAAATTGTAACCGATGAAATGCTATGAGATGCTGTGAAATACAGGAAGGCTGAAATGCGAGTACAACATTTTGTATGCACCAGTAACCACATTCAAACGTGTATTTATTATGACATCTCACTAGCTGAACTGAAAGCATTCGTAGGTTTACTGTACTTAGCACAGATTTCTCATGGTGATCGCAGGAATGTAAAAGACGTATGGAAAAGTGATGGCTCAAAATATGGCATAAAATTTATGCTGTTGTAGATGCAAAGACTTACTATTCTTTCAGTTTAGATCTTTATCCTGGAATTCAGCTGTTAGGTCCTTATTCATATAGTAATAAATTGAATGATGTGAACAAACCTGTTGCTTCCATGTCCCAAGCTAACTGGAGTGTGATTTCTGACAGTTGGTTTACCCATTCTCAATTAATGTCACATTTGTTAATGGAGCACAAGTTGACCAGCACAAGGACTATACACAGGAACAAAGCAGAAATTTCAAATGAAATGTTGCAACTTCAAAACAACATTTTTTTTTTTTTTGTTTTTTTTCTGGTGCTGGGAATTGAACTCATGACCTAGTGCTTGCCAGGCAGGCGCTGTGCTGCTGAGCAAAATCCCCAGCCCCCAAAACAACATTGTTTAGTACAGTCTTTCAATGTCAGAAAGATATAACATTGGCATCAAATATGGCAAAGAAAAGCAAACTGGTACTGCTGATGTCAACATTTCACTATGATGGAAATATTGATAGGGAAACCTCGACAAAACAGAAGGCTGAGATGGAAACTTTCAACAACAAAACTAAATGTGGAGTAGATGTTGATGAATTATGCAGCAACTATGATGTCACTTGAAACACAAAGCATTGACCAATGGTTGTGCTTTACTCAATCCTAAGCATGTATACATAAATAAATAGTTTGATAGTTTACAAAGAAAATAAGAAGTGCAAAATATCACAGAGAAATTTTCTTAAAAGGATTGGGACTGAACTCATAAGAGATTGTTTTTAGCAGAGAAAAAACAAAGTGTTTTTGCCTAAAGAACTATGCCAAAAAGTTGTGGATCACAGTGGTGAGCTGACAGGTGAAGAGGCATGTGTAACATCAGAGAGACCTACTGCAGCAACAGGAAAACAAAAAAGATGTCCACTGTATCCTACAAGGAAGTACATGAAGCTGTATGTGGTGGTGCACACCTGTAATCCCAGCACTTGGGAGGCTGAGGCAGGCGAATCGCTGTAAGTTTGAGGCCAGCCTGGCTACATAGTGAGACACTGTCGAAAAAAAAGAAAATACGGGAAAAGAAAACGTACATACTATCAGTGTAAGCTGTACTTGCATATGGAACATGCAGTTGTCATACATGAAGACTGCCTTGGGTGTGACAGTTGAAGCAAAGCTTAGTTTTGTGGTAGAGTTCTGTTGGTATTTTCATTGTACTTCATAGACGTGTTTATTTCTGATGTTATCGTTTAGGTTTTGTAAGGAAGTATACAGCTGGTGTGAAAATTTTGATGTCTATTCTAAGTGCATAATACATATTAAGACTCTAATAATTTATTTTATTGATATTTTATGTTCCTGTTAACTACACTCTGTATAATATAATAAGAAACTCCTGACAAAACAGCAAGAGCACTGAGATGTCAAGTATGTCCTTCCAAAAGGCCAGGAAAGCAAAAGACATGTGCTGTCAGTGTAAGCGATGCACGTGTGTGGAATGTGCTGTTGTCATGTGTGCAAATTGCATTATGTATGACAACTAAAGTAAAGATTATTTCTTTTGTAGAGTGCTATTGGTATTTTCATTATAGGTCATATGGGAATTTATTTCTGTTCTTTTTTAGACTTTGTGCACCAAAAACCAGTTGATGTTGAAAATTTTGATGCTTTTTTTGTAAACAATAAATATTAAAAACTCATTTTTGTGATATTTTTTTCCTGTTAAGTATTCATTGTTTAATATAATAAAACTCCTAAATTTGCATTAATAATTCATCAGTAGACATATTCTAAGGAATAAATGTGAGTCTGACCTTGATGACAAAATTAGTGTTATACTCCAAGGACTACATTACAGTTCTCTGATTAAAGTTATCCCTTTTCTTAAATGTAACAACCTTTTTTGTTCCTTAAAAATGCATTTGTATTCAAGATAATTAGGTCTTCAATATATCTGTCCTAGCTTACTTTTAAGTATTATGACTCAGTATTCCTTGGGTCCTGGCTTTGTGAAATGTTGTCGTTCTAGTTTCCAACCTTAGCCCAACCTGTGCTGTGTTTTTTGTTAAGGTATAGATTTGAAAACCTGAGACGTCTGCCCATTTAGGCAGTGTGTCCATTCTGTGTTGCAGAACTTACTCTTTGCTTCTCAGGTGTCTCTTTCATTTCTCAATCGTGAGAATTCCCTTTTATTTCATGTTCAGCTGTGTGGTTAATTTTTTTCTCCTAATTTATCCAGCATCTCCTTATGTTTGTAGCAGGGGGGGCGGTGAGTTCTGGGGAGAGTATCCAAGCGGTAGTGATGAAAGCCTGCTTTCCATGCACAGTTTGCCATGTTGCTTGGGATGGCAATTCTCTATCTTATGCTTTTGTAGACTCAGCCTCTGATACATATTGGAATCACCCGAGAAGCTTTACAAAACATTGCTTCCTGGGTTCCCTGCCAGAAAATCATTTAATTGGTCTGGAATAAAGCCTTGACTTTGGGACTTCTGAAGACTCCCCAGGTGAGTCTGATGTGCAGCCAAGCCTGAGAACTAGTACTTAGTCTTTAGCTATGACCAACTGTGGAATACGTTAGTACATGGGCAGCCTTGGGAGAGTATTGGGAAGTAGAGAGAGGCATTTTTAGTAGACTTTACTATTCCTCATGTATTTATGGACCAGTTATTACTGCACATAGATTTGTATATTAACCTGGTAGGTCAGATTAAGTACTTTTCCTCCATTTCTACAGTGTTTTCCCCCGACACTGTAGGCTTTAGAGATTTTATTAAGATTAACATGTCTCTAAATAAGACTTTTTCTCTGTGTACCAACCCAAATATTTTTTCATTAAACAGGTTAGCTCTAACAGACATGTTGACTATTTTAAGATACCTAAATGTAGTATATTTCCAGCTTTGGTTTTATTGTTTCTCCTGTCTTTTTTACAAGTTTTCCATAAAACCTGCTTTTTTTTTGGTCTTTTTGAGACAGGGTCTCACTGTGCAGTTCAGGTAGATCTTGAATTCACTTTGCGGCCCAGGCTGACCTTGAACTTGCAACAGTCTTACCTCAGCTTCCCGAGTGCTGCCATTATAGGTGTGCGCTACCATGCACGGTATAAAACATGCTTATTGTTGAATAATAACATTATGAGCAGAAGCTTGTGTTCTGTACTGATGAGAAAGCCACGCATGGCTGTGCTATTCCTGTTAATTTCAGGAGGAATGTAGAACTTTGACACAGTAAGATCATGTGAAAAATGACAGTAAGCAGCGAACGGCAAAGCTCATTCTTGCTGTTCATTGCTGTTCAGGCTGCTGACTTGCTTGATATTCTTTATGATAGATTTAAGGTTTCTTTTTTTAACTGAGGTGTATGTTGATTTTCAGATATCTAGTTACAGGTCCTTGCTTTTAAAGGTCTGTTGTATTATTAGTGAGGACAAGTTGGTATTTTCTGGTTTTAAAAGGGAAACATAGATTGATTTTCTCAGGAAAATCAGTTGCTTAAAGTGCAGGCTCCACTGTAAAATAGATTACTGTCTCTTCACTTAGGAAGATGAAAGCTTAGTACAAAATATTATTTGAAGAGGTGATACCTATATGTGGCTTAAACCTGTAATCCCAGCTACTTGGGGAGCTGAGGAGGTTGACAAGTTCAAGGCCATCCTGGGCAATGCAGCAAGAACTTGTCTGAAAACAAGGAGATAAAAAGAGCTGGGGATAGCATTCATTACTGCCTTGATTCAAACCCCAGTATGGGGAATAAAATCAGTACCAGGCAACACAAAATGGTGTACAGTAAAGAAAAATAAGTCTTCTTAGTTTCATCTGTGCTATATTATGTTGATGCCATGTTCCTTTGATTTGATATGATAAAAATGGTACTTTTAACATTTTTTTCCAAAAATTCATTACAGCAGTCTATGAAAAAAGCATCATATAACTTCTGCTAGTGAGACACTCTATAAAATACTTGACCCTTATCCCTCAAAACTTTCAAAGTTGTCAAAAATAAGGACAGTCTGAGAAAGTATCACAGTCAAGAGGAGTCTAAGGAAACATGGCATCTGAATGTAAAGTGTGTTCTGGATTGGGTCCTAGGACAGCAAAAGGAAATCTGAACAAATTGTAGACCTTTAGTTAGTAATGATATATTAATTCTAGTACATTAATTATAGCAAAAGTACTATACTAATATGTCTGTGAAGTGTATAGGACTTTCTCTGCCATACCTTCTGAATTTTTATGTAAATCTAAAACTGTTTTAAAAAATAGTTTAAAGAAGTTTCCCTTTTTTAACACCAATACCCTGGTCCAAAGAGAATAACAGTGTCATTTTCTTTGGATTCCTTTTAGAGAGACTTTATGCCAATATAAGCATAATGAATATATATTTTCAGTCCTCTTTTTCTCCCCAAAGAAAATGTAAATGTTCATATACTATAAGAAATACCTTTTTTCACTTAAAATATTTGCATATTGTTCCATATAAACACATGTATTCATTAATACTGTATATGTAGATTTCGTGGTGTAGAGCAGTAGTGGTGAACCTGTGGCATGTGTGTTACTTTGTTTTTCTTGTAAGACAAAATATGTTAGTATTCAGATTTAATTGCAGTGTTGATACTTTGCAATGAATAAGTGGGCTTTGGGTTCCATTTGGCACTTGGTCTCTAAAAGGTTTGGTATCACTGGTGTAGGTGAACCACAGCTTAACTAGCTCTTGCTAAATAGCTGGGTTGTTTCCATTCTTTGACTTCATTATATTAGCTTATAACTATGATATCTTGAACAGAGTAAGGGTTAGAGAGTAGCCATTGAGGAAGCAGGGATGGGACTGTTTTTTTCCATTATTCAATTTGCATTTTAAAATTATGTATTATTTTTTAATACTCCACTCATTTCCAGACAAGAATTTGGGGCAGGTAGTCTCCTGTGTAGTTATCTTAAATCTGTGGTATTGGATGATCTTTGAGGTGCCTAAGAGCAGGTGATGCAGGGGTGTATTAGATACAGACTAAATCTAGTTCACTGTGGAGTGGGGAGGCAGACTGCAGATATGATGATGCAGTTTAATGTGTTAACACTGCAGCACAGCCTGTTGCAAAATCAGAGGAGGGAGTAGCAACTATGCTTTTCTTCATATTTGAATTTAAATAAGTTCAGAAAAGGGAGTTGGAAGTTTCTATTGAGTGGTCTGTGTGATCAAGAGAAGAGAATGTCCTTGTTATGGTTTGTGTCTGGATGTCCCTGTAAAGCCTCATGCAGTCATGGGGCGGGCTTCTAGAGTTTATGTTTGATTCATGGTCCAGTGTTGGGGTTATGAGTGTGAGTGCTACACCTGCCCTGGGGTAGGTAGTTCGCAGACAGTGTAAGGGAGGGAAAGAGGCTGCTTGCTACTCCCTCCTGGCCCCACTGCCCTTTTTGTTCTTGCTGCTTTTGCTATCTTCAGCTACCATGAACTGTTGCCCTCTGCCATGTGCCACTCTGCCTTGGAGCCAGCCAAGTATGGACTGAAACTTCACAAACTGTGAGCTAAATAAATCTTTCCTTCTTTAATTCTGGGCATCAGGTATTTTGTCTCAGCAGCTAGAGAAAAGTAACCAAGACAGTCCTCAATTTGTTCTTGTTCATAGTGTCTAGAGTCAGAGACTGTAGGCTCATGGAGCAAAGCAGCTTGTACTCTTAAATCTGCCTCTTGAAAGACAACTTGTAAATTGGTTGGGTGTACTCAAGAGCATGATTTCCTTATGCTTTAATCTATATATATGGGAAAGGCATCATACACTGAATATAATCTTGCCAATGCTTGCAGTTGTGAAACTCTACTGTTCATTGTCTGCTGAAAGATGGATATGTCTAAAGATGGAGAAAGAAGGGAACAAGGGGGGGATGAAGTGTCCTGCTTTTGTTTCATTTCCTTTCATGACAGACATGGCTTTTCTGTCATGCCCTCTCCTGTCCTGTCCTTTGGTTCTAGGGATTGAAGTCAGGGCTGGTATACTGAATTACATCCCTAGCCCTTTTTATTTATTAAAGTTTGAAACATGATCTTGCTGAGTTGCCTAGGCTGGGCTTGCACTTGTCATCCTTCCTCCTCAGCCTCCCAGAATACTGAGATTGGAGGTGTGTGCTATCATACCCAGTTTGGCCTTGCTTTTTCTTACCTAGCCTTAAGGGCTGCCTTTCTTTTATTTAATTATATTTATTTTAATTGCAGAATGACTGTATTATTGTGCATTCCCATAAGATATTCAAAGACTGTGTCCCTTGACTTCAGTCCCACTCAAGTTTAAAAAAGGAACCATTAAAAGTGTGTGTGTATATAAATGTGTATGTATGTATTAACATAGATATTGTCATAAAATGTACTGTTCTGTTTGGTTTGTTAATTTAACAGTGTGTTTTAAAGGGCATTTCACGTCATAACCAGAATTAATGTAAGCTTTCTGTTGGAGTTGTCTGTCCAGGTTGTTACTATTTTTTGTTATAAACAATGCTGCAGTGAAACCCTTTTGTACATTCCTTGTATGTTGTAAGAGTTTATCTCGGTTACCCTGAAATGGATTTGCTGCTTTTGGGATTTAAGGAATCTTATTTTTTTCCAGATACTATTGACATGTTGCATGAAAGAAAACAAGTTATAAATTTAAATGGAGGGCATAATATCATTTATACTGGGGGAAAAGTTCAAGTATGTCATAAGTGTATATTCTATTAATCAGACTGATAATAGTTGAAAACTTTGAAAAGAACTCTAGACTTGAGTATGGTGATCCAAGGGACTTAGATCTCTTTAGTGAGGTATTTTTATGACAGTGTATTAAGGTATTATGTAAGTTGTTGTAGATAACAATAAAAATACACTGAGTTCTGAACAATGTTTATTTTTATGGTATGAGCACAGAATAGTGCTTATCTTTAACTGCGTGTCCATCATTTAAAAAACTAAATGATGGGGAGTAGGCTTTGAGGTCCCAGAGAGAGAGAATGATCTCATATTTTCAGTGTTTAGTTGATGCACAAAAAAACCAACATGGAATATTTCAAAAAGTAGAATTAGGTTAGGGTAGATGAAAGTCATATTCTTTGGCCACAGTTGTCAAGAATATTTAACCATCTGAGGTTTTCTAGATATAATAAGAAGCTATACCTTACTGTAGTTTTTTGCTTATTTGGATAACATTGTAATGCAAGATACTTAAAAAATTTACTATTGGCTGTAAAATCCTTAATACAAAATACAGTATTTAAATATTGATAGTCCTATGTAAACATAATAAACAGTCGCTGAAAGGCTGTTACTCCAAAGAATGGTGGGTTTTTGATGTATAACTTTGTTTTCTTAAAGAGATGTGAAAGCTGGAAATATTCTTCTTGGAGAAGATGGCTCAGTACAGATTGCAGGTAATGATGAGTTTTTTTTTAATTTAGTAGAACCACATTATTTAGCTTTTATGTTTAATCAGTGTTCTCTCCTGTGTTGATACTGCTCTCTCCAAATAGCTTCCTGCTCACTCCTCACTTCTGACCTACTGTTGGTAGACACTTTCCTACATTGCTCATTACTGTCCAGTTGTTCACTCCTCACCCTCATTAAGCTCTTCTGCTGTGGTAGTGTTCTGCACTTTCCTTTAAAGAAGTAAACGAGAATCCTCACCATGCTTAAGAATAAATATACTGTAGAGAAGTAATAGAGAGCTACTTTTGTCCTGAGAAAAGAGAAGTTTTCATCAGTTAGAAAGAAGTGTCTGAAAAGTGGATGTGCACTTGAGGCTATTCAGAGCTAAGGGGTAGAGTTAGAGGCCAAGGCCTGCCCCAAGTGGTTACCCTGATGGAACAATCCTCCTGCAGCTGGTCCCTGACTGCTGGAATGATGAAGTGTCCCGCAGGAGGAAGATAATCACCCAAACCTTAAATTATTTCAATGTCTGGAGGATAATTTAGGCCAACATGTTGTCTTTGAAGTAAGGAAACATTTTAACCAAGCCACATAAAGCTCCATAATGAATTTGATTCCTTCAAAATTAGCTACTTCTATTCATCAAAAGAGAAATTAAGCAGCTTATCCCTGTGGCAAAATGGCAAGCCACAGAATAGCTATTTGCAGCATGAATAATTGCCAGAGGGTTTCAATGTAGAATGTATGAAGAACTTGTTAAGGGAAAAAGACATATAATAAACTGGACAGAAGACTGGCACAGACACTTTGCAAATGAAGACATTGTGTGAACACAAACATAAAAATGTATTAAATGCAAAGTCAAATCACATTAGTTCAGGCTGCCCTCAATCATATGGCAGTCTTCCTGCTTCAGCCTCCTGAGTGCTGGAATTAGAGGCATGTGCCACCATGCCCGGCTCAGGAACAGTGTTGCTGTCTCTCTTGCCCTCACCTGTGTCCAGTCTTTTTGCCAACACTGTCTCCTTAGTTACTTTTTACAATTTAAAATTTTTTTATTGTGATAAAAT
>NW_004955427.1:25630954-25667438 GCF_000276665.1 Chinchilla lanigera
TATATGTTTTTTTTGGGGGGGGGTTACTGGGAATCAAACTCAGGACCCTGTGTTTACCAGGCGGCACTTGTGCCTCTGACCTATGTCCCCAGCTCCAAATTTACTATTTTAATCATTCTTAAGTGTATAGTTCTGTGGTATCAAGTACATTTATGTTGGGCAATCCGCATCACCATCCATCCTGAACTTTTCCGCTTCCTGGACTAGTGCTCTGTACCTGTTAAAATTATTTCCCAACCTGCCCCCTCCCCCACCACCATTTTACTTTTTGGCTGTATAAATTTAGCTACTTAAGTACATTTTAAGTGGAAACATATGGTGTTAGTTCTCCTGTGAGTGGATCATTTTATTTAGCATACTGTTTTCAGGGTGCATCCATGCTGTAGCATGTGTTAGAATTACATTAATTTTTAAGGCGGAATAATGATTCCATTGTGTATATATACCACATTTTGTTTATCTGTCCGTCAGTGGATGTTTAGGTTGTTTGTACCTTTTGTCTATTGTCAACAGTACTGATGTGAGCAAGTGTTTACATCTGCTGGAGTCCATGTTTCCATTTCTTCCTGGATATGTATAAGTGGAATTGCTGGATCATATGATGATGCTGTGTTTGAGTTTTTGAGGATCTGCCATGTTATTTTACACATAGCTGGACCATTTTATATACTTACCAGTGTGCAGGGGTTTTAGTTTCTCCACACCCTAGTCACACTAATTGTATTTTTAAATTCATAACCATTGTAATGAGTATGCGGTAGTACCTATCTGACCATGGTTTGATTTGTAATTGCCTAATGGTGGGTGATGTTGAGTGTCTTTTCATGTATCTATTTATTAACCATTTATTTTCTTTGGTGAAAAGTCCTTTTACCATTTTTTTTTTTTTTTTTTTCCGGCACTGGGAATCGAACTCACGACCTTGCGCTTGCCAGGCAGGGGCTGTGCCACTGAGCTAAATCCCCAGCCCCCTTTTACCATTCTTAATTGGATTTTGTTTTTGTTCCTGTTGAATTGTAGGAATTCTTTAATATATTGTATTGATCCCTATCAGACATATAGTTTATATAGATTTTCTTCCAAACTGTGGGTTGTTTTTCACTCTGTTAATAGTGACATTTTAGAGCCAGGGATGTAGCTCAGTGGCATAGCACCTGCCTGGCAGGCTTGAGGTTGAGAATTTGATTCTTGAGACTAGAAGCAAAAAATAGTGACATTTAAAAAATTTTTGATGAAGTGGGATTTATTGACTTTTTCTTCTGTTGCCTGGGATTTGGTGTCATGTCTAAGAAATCATTACTAAAACCCGTGTTGTGAAGCTCTTCCTGTGTTGTTTTTTTTTTTTTTTGGAAAATTAAGACATTTTTATTAGTACATGTTTGCAGTAAGTAACGATTACATTAATTGTGAGGATTTGGTACAGGTACAGAACCCCTGTGTTTTATTATAAGGGCATATGTAGTTTTAGGGGTTATAATATTTTTATACCTTTTTGTAGCATTTATTATAGTACATTGTAAATACCAGATTCTCCCCTTTGTATAATTCAGGGACTGTATCTCTTTTTTTTTTGGAACCAGGAATTGAACTCAGGACCTCACACTTGCCAAGCAGGCATCTTGCTGCTGAGCTATATTCCCAGCCCCTGACCATATCTCTTCTGATCATCATGTTTGATCATGTCATCTTGTAGGCACCAAAGTCACATTTTGTACTTTATTGAAATTGTATTTTATGGTGTAGGTTTGTTCCATTAGTTAGTAGTAAAAGTACCTAGTAGTTACCGAGTGCTTAGTATATTATAGGGCATATTCTACAAATAATTCATTTAATCCTTAAAAATGGCATTACTTGGATAGGTGTCATTATTAGCCACTTTTTACAGATGAAAAAATTGTAGAGCAAGGATAGAAAAGAACCGCTCAAGTTCAGTTAGCAAGTGGTAGAGCTGAATGAACTGAATGTAGTTATTTTCCTTGAATGTACTTTTAAATGTTTATTTTTTTATGGTTTTTACCAATGGAACATCTTAAAGTTCTAGTAAGATTATTTTTAAAAACACCTGTTTTGTATAGACTTGTTGTTTTACATAGTAACAAGCAAATGATTGCTGTAAGATGTGTGAATTCATAGACTTTTGAATCAAGAAGTTTAAAGTAGTAGTAAAATTATCTTTCACACTGAGTTTGTATATAATTCATTCTCTTTTCAAATATAGGCCCATTTTTCATACTGCAGAATGTTCCAAACTGGACATAAAACAAGATAAGGTGTATTAAAATTGTTGGTTAAAGTATATAGAAGTCTCTCTATATTGTTGAGGTTGTTTGGTTGATCAGAAACTATCACCTAACAAAGCAGGAAATTTTGAAATACACTGGCAATACACAGAATCAAAGAAGTGACTAACAGTAAGCCTTAGGGTGAGCAAGAACCTAATTGTGGTGACTGATGACCTTCAAGATGCTCCTGTTAGGATGACTCAGGGCTAGTGATCCTCAGTTTTCTTATTTTCCCATTTAAGCTTTAGATTTGCAGGAGACTATGGTTGGTCTAGCTTGAATTAAGGTGTCTAAACCTGGCTCAAATCAGCTATATCCTGGGGTCAAGATCACAGAACACAGGTATATAAGCGGAGCTGTTCTTAGGGGAGGAATCCCAGTGAGATAAGCAGTCCTCCTGAGCCACTTGGCTTCAGTAATTTGAGATAAAATTTGTGTAGAGAAATCCTGAGGCTTAAAAGAGGTAAACTGAGTTCACCAATGCCACATATCTGTAAAGAGGCTCAGTTAGAATATGATTAGGGTTAGTAATTCTAATTGATTTGGTGACAGCTTCTTGAGGACTTTTTGAATGACAAGCTAAAACGATGGATTTTGTTTTGTAGGATTGTTTAAGCTGAGAGTGTCAGGTCAGTGATAATTGAAAGAAAATGAAAGAAGAAAGGGAGGATGAACATGAGAGTGGTACAGAGAATGGATGAGCAAGGAACAGAATGTGAGATGATGATGCACGGGTGTGGAAGAGAGTGGAGTGAGGGAGCTCTTAAGCTATGCCTTAATTTAGTCACAATTATACCAAAATGAAGAGGAAATGTGCTGTGTTCTTATTTATGTGTAGGATGGCGGCTCCCTTCCTATTCTTTGAGGTAGTTACTGTCTTTGTAATACCATGTTCTTGTATTATATTTCAGACTTTGGGGTTAGTGCTTTTTTAGCAACTGGTGGTGATATTACCCGAAATAAAGTGAGAAAGACCTTTGTTGGCACACCTTGCTGGATGGCACCTGAGGTTATGGAACAGGTACTGTGATTTTTGTCTTTTTAAAGTGGTTCAGGGTTTTGTTACAAAAGTGAAAACACTTAGTAGTCTTTGTTGTTGTTTGGTATACTGGTTTGTGTTTGGGAAATTCATGTCTCTGTTTCTTGTTTAATACTTTTAAAAATACCCACCTCCCCCCCTAAAAAAAAACAAAACCCAGAACTTCACAGACAAGGTCTCTCTGTGTAGCCCAGACTGGCCTCAAACTCTCTGCGATCCTCCTGCCTCAGCCTCCCAAGTGCTGGGATTACAGGTGTGTGCTACCAGGCTCAGCCTTAAAAAAAGTTCTTTGTATGAATTAAATGACCTATCCATTTTACATGTAGTTTTCACCACTATATTTCTTGAAGGACTAGTTATCTGTACCTGCCCTTTTCCCATTTGCACATAACTGCAGCCTGTTGTCACTCTTGCTGTCACTTTGAGGAAACTGTTAATTCTCAGGTCCAGTGCTCACTAATTACATAGCTTATTTGTCTAGTTGGTGGCATTTGAAGCTATTTGTTTCAAACAGAAATAGCTTATTTGTCTAGTTGGTGGCATTTGAAACTTGGGAGTATTTCAACATTATTCACTTCTTTAGCTTTCTTACTGTAATGCCCTCATTCTTCTTGAGTATTAGGCCATTTTCCTGACTTCTTTTTCTGACTATCCATCTACTCCTAAATGGCGTTCTCTCCCAGAATCATATTCTAGGGCTCTTCTGTTCTGTGACTGCATGTATTCCATGGATACTCTCATCTCTGCTTCTGCTTATTAATGATCCCTAAATTACATCTAATCCAGTCTTGCCTTCTATTTCCAGGTAGTTGTTTCCAGTTCTATATGGATGCTTTATGTAAATGTCTTGTATCAAACCCGATATGTTTAGAACTAAATTCATGTTTTACTCTGCTTTAATCATCTGTATTTACCCTATTGTTAAGGGAAGTTTTCCTACTCAAGGTAATAGGGTGGCTGAGTACACAGCATCTGACACTGTACAAATGAGACTGACAGCAGTTTGTTAGTCACAACCTGGGAGAAGACTCTGTATGCTACACAGGGATGTGAGGTTACACTCAAGAACAGAGTAAACAGACATGGGCTAAGGGAGAAACACTTCCCTTAGAGAAAGAGAAATGCCCCCTGGGTATCTTTCGGAGGATGTGATTAGCTGTAAGGGAGTAGAAACCACCTACTCAGGGATAAACAAGAAGTGTACCTGGTGTGTTTGATAAAGAGGGTTCCTGAGCTAGGGAACATTATCTGCTGCAGCAGATGGGGGAGGTGTATTGGTCAGCTTTTAGTTGCTATGACTAAAGTACCTGGTAAAAGCAATTTAAAGGTGCAAGGGTTTGTGTATGTTTTTGTTGTGTGTGTGTGTGTGTGTGTGTGTGTGTGTGTGTGTGTTTTTGAGACAGGGTCTCGCTATGCAGTTCAGGCTGATCGTGAGCTCACTTTGTAGCTGAGGCTGGCCTCGAACTCTCAGTGATCCTCCTGCCTCAGCCTTCTGAGTGCTGGGATTACAGGCATGCGCCACCACGCCCTGCCTGGTGCAAGGGTTTATTTTTGTTCATGGTTTCAGAAGTTTTAGTCTATGGTCAGCTGGCCTCAAGATAAGAACATCATGGCAGAAGGACATGGTCCTGAAAAGCTCCCCTTCATGCCTCTGGGAAGTACTACAGTAGGAAAAGAGCCAGAGAGGAAAGAACTAGGGTTCAGGTTCTGGTATGTATCTATAATCCCAGGACTTGGAAGGCTGAGGCAGAAGGATTGCTATGAGTTTGAGGTCAGCCTGGACTACATAGTGAGTTCAAGGCCAACCTGAACCCTGAATTATGTAGAGAGACTTTGTCTAAAAACAAAACAAAACAAACAAAAGACTTAGGATCACTGTAAAAGGTTTTTGTTTTAGTTCTTGTATGTTTATTAAAATAGATTATGTATCTGTTATAATTATGTCAGATTATATTTTTTTCTTAAGGATTTTATTATAAATTGTTTTCCACATTTTCTTCTTTTTTTTTTTGGTCTTTTTTAGACACTCTCACTATACAGTTCAGGCTGGCCTTGAGCTCACTTTGTAGCCCAGGCTGATCTCAAACTTGCAATGATCCTCCTGCCTCAGCCTTCTGAGTGCTGGGGTTGCAGGCGTGTGCCACCACAGCTGGCCTGTTTTTCATATTTTCATGTAGAATTAGTAAGCATTGCTTTTAATTGACCATAAGTATACCAAGGTTAATAATTTCTTATTTCTTTGTTTTTGGTGAACATTAGAACTGCTTTTTCTTGCTTCTGTTACCAACTGTATTTAGCTTTTGCCTACTCTACTTTTTTTATTTAAAGCTTATGTACATTATTTATTTATTTTTTAAAATCTTCCCTTTTTTGACAGGGTCTTGCCATGTAACTCAGGCAAACCTTAAACTCGTAATCATTCTGCATGGATTACAGCATGCATCATCACAATTGGGGTTGATTGTTCTTGACCACTAGTGGAAGCTATTTTTTTAAAGTGCTCATAGACTAGCAACCATCATAACGTACTTTTTGTTGTTTGCAGGTCCGAGGTTATGATTTTAAAGCTGATATTTGGAGTTTTGGAATTACAGCAATTGAACTGGCCACAGGGGCAGCTCCTTATCATAAGTATCCACCAATGAAGGTGAGACTCACATTCAGAGTAGTGTCACTGCAGAAGTCCTAGTTCCCTGATTTTTGACTACTCTTACTACCTCATAAATGAAATTGTACAGTGTTTATCTTCATGAGACTGTCTTATTTAACATAATGTCCTCAGGGTGCAGCTATATTGTAGAGTGATGCAGATTTTCCACCATTCCTCTTTTTATATTACAAAGGAAAGAGGGACTGAAGGAAAAACTGTTATAGGACACTTGCCTTATATGCCTAAGGTCCTTGGTTTGATCCAGAAATACTATTTTTATGGTGTCAGCTAAAAAAATTTGTTGCAAACCAGTCACCTCACTATCCTATAGAACACTAAAATTGTTTCCTATCTAACTGTATTTTGGTATGTGTTAGCCACCTTTGATTCCCATTCTCAGCCTCTGGTGACCACTAGTCGACTCTCTTCTTCTTTGAGATCGGCATTTTCAGCTTCTGTATATGAGTAAAAACGTGTGATATTTGTCTTTCTGTTCTGGCTCATTTCACTTAGCATTGCGTTCCAGTTCTGTGCACATTACTGCAGATGACAGGATTTTGTTCTTTTTTTAAGGCTGAATAATTTTCCATTGTGTATATAAACACATTTTTAAAAATCCATTTATCCATTGATGGACACTTAGGTTGATTATGTATCTTGGTTATTGTGGATAGTGGGGAAATAAACATGGGAGTGCAAATAACTTTCATTTTAAAAATTTTTTTGCAAGTACCTTTTATATATAGGTTTCGTTTTCTTTGGATATGCACCTAGTAGTGGGATAGCTAGATCACTTGGTGGTTCTTTTGCCCCAGAATGGCTGTACTAGTGGCATTCCTGCAATATGATAAGACTTTCCCTTTCCTGTGTCTTAATAGCATTTTTTATCCTTATCATCTTGTTTGTAGCCATTTAAATTAGGATGAGATGGTGCTTTATTGTGGGTTTGATTTTTCCTCTGTAAAGTGTGATGTAGGTCAGTGTGAAGGCCCTGTGGGATCAGCCCTATTTATTTATTTATTTATTTAATCTTGATACAGAGTCTCACTAAGCCACTGAGTTGCCCAGGCTGAGCTTAAACTTTCTGATCCTTCCTCAGCCCTCTAGAGTGCTGGATTACCGATCTGTACTACCATACCTGGCTTGCGTTAATAGTCTCATATTTATTTCTGCTGTGGTCTTTATTATTTTTCCTTGTATTCATTTTGGGTTATTCTTTTGTTTCCTTGAGTTATAGCATAGGATTATTTATTGGAGTATTTCTATTTTTTGATACAGGCACTTATTGGTGTAAACTTTTTCCTTAATAGTGGACCCTTGAGTTATGATCAACCTGACATATGAACAGCTTGTGTCTGGAATTTTAGTTTTAACTTACAACCACAAAGCCTTAAGTTATGACCCGAATGCCAACCGCTTGTACTTCCAGATGGTCTCAGATAGAGATTTAACCCTTAAAGAATTCTGGAAGGAACATTGCAACATCCTTTCTTGAATGGGGTTAATTGAGAAATCCTGGGCCAGTGTCCCTCTAAGGACACTGAGATCAGCATGTATACAGGAGAGAGGCTTTGAAGGCTGTGTAGAGGAGCCTGAGCCTTCGGTTGACATCTTGAGTTACAGCCAGCCCTTGGAATGAATTAGGTTCTTAATTCAAGGGTCCACTATACTGCTCTTGCTGTTATTTCATGGGTCTTGGTATATTGTGATTCCAAGGAAATTTTGTAATTTGCTATTGATTTTTTTAAGAATTTGTTTAATTTCCCTGTATCTGTAAACTTTCTAAGGTTTTTCTCGTTGGTTTTTGTTTTTATTCCATTTTTGGAATAAACTGATACGGTTTTAGTTACAAATTTCCTGAGACTTGTTTTGTGTCCTCATGTGTGGTCCATCCTGGAGAGTCCTCAGTGCAAGTGAGGACTGAGATCTTCAGCTTGTGGGTGATGCTGTCCATGATGCTGGAGGTCTGCAGCATTCCCATGTCAATTACACTGTGTTGATGATTTTATTGGAATGGTTCCTTGCTGTACCTGTGGAAGTGGGGGGGCAGTTTGGAAGCTTCCAATGTTTTTTGTATTGGAACCTTTTATATCTAATACCAGTTTCATTATATCATAGGGTGCTTTGGCTTTGAGTATGTGTTTACAATTGTTATATCTTTTTGTTGAAATGGTTTGTCAGTATATAGTAATCTTCTTTGTCTTTTTTTACAGTTTTGACTCTAAGACTGTTTTATCTAAGTGTAGCTACCCCTGTTTAACTTTTGGCTTCCATTTTTGTAGAATATCTTTGTCCATCTCTTTACTTTCAGTGTGTGTCTTTGCTGTCTTTGCTGGTGTATCAGTCACTATTTTACTAGGCAAACAGATATAACACATGATATACAAATATATAAGAATTTACAAGATTGGCTTACAGTGGCCATTCACAGAGTTGGATGAGGGACAGTGCAGAGTCTCTGTCTGCATATTAGAGACTGAAGGATTCAGACCAAGGTCTGGAGCTCACTGCAGCGTTTTGTGCAAGTCCGTATCAGGAAGCTGATGGGTCTGTGCAGGAAGCCAGGAGATGATGTCCAAGGTGAAGGTGAAGACTGGAGCTCTGCTGAAGAAACAGAAACAGATCCATCTTTTCCCCTTTATAGTATCCAGGTGATGAGCCACCCTAGGGTGTGGAATTGCTGAGCTGATACAGTTAAGCTTCTCTTAGTTAAACTTTTTTGACACAGTAAACCAGCCATCACAGTCCCCCCCTTGTCAGCTTGGCAACCAGATGCATTTCTTTAAATCAGTCACTATGTAAAAAGACAAGCTCGTAATTACATCTAACATGTTATAACTACCCCATGTACAAACAGAAATGCACTAATCCCCTCCCCAGAATAGAAGGCAAGTTTTCTTTGGGTGACACTTACTCTTAACTTTCCACAACTTGAACATTATAACATAGGTTTAACAATCCTTATTAGATCTGTCAACATTGTATTACATTAGAAACATATTAAGAGAGAAATAGTGCAATCCTTGTTTCTATAGCTGATCATGGGGTCATAGCTGGTATTTAGAACTACCCGCTTCTGCTACCCATTCTGTATTCCATTGGCCTTCGGCAAGCACATCAGCAGCAATTGGTTGTTTCCCTGGTAGAGTGACCCATACCTTCATTCCTGAAGGCTCTGGACCATTTTCTGTTCTGTGTAGATTAGGTTGTAGTTTTCCACTGTCTATTTTTTTTTTTTTGTAGAAAGGGTCTCACTATGTAGTTCAGGCTAGGCTCGAACTCTGTGTAGCCTGGGCTGGCCTTGAACTGGTGGCAGTCCTCCTGCCTTAGCCTCCCAAGTACTGGGCTTACAGGTATGTGCCACCATTCCCAGCTCCCATTGACTTTAATAACAGCGCATGATAATAACTAGGAGGTGCCCTAAAGGATCTCCTGCACTCCAAGTATATTCTTCCTTTCATCCATTGTGGAGTAGTAGTGCAATTTCCCCCTTGTTAGCCTGGGTCAGTCACCCCTGACAACACTGCGACTCCATTTTTAGCTTGTTTCCTCAGAGACATGAGGAGACCAAAATGACCAGGTGGAAGTCTTAGCTTCCAGTTCAATGGTATCATTGTTGTGCTTCCTGGTACAAGACTTACCCCCTCTAGAACTAAGACTTTTAAGCCAACAGAACATAAGGTCATGGGAACAGGAAGTAAAAATTTTCCTAGTGTATCACTGGGGGTAGTGGTGAGTAGTACCATTCCTATTTCCTGGTAATGATTCCTGGATCTTTGTGTTATGGCTGTGGGAGGAGACACAATATCATATAGTAGATGCTTATTCAAAACATATACAGCCTTTTGAAGAATCTTGCCCCAGCCCTGCAAGCTATTGCCACCTAGCTGGCATTGTAACTGTGTCTTCAAAAGACCATTTTACTTTTCTGTCAATCTAGCCACTTCTGGATGATGAGGAACATGGTGAGACCAGTGAATTCCATAAGCATGAGCCTATTCCCTCACTTCTTTGGCTGTAAAATGTGTTCCTTGGTCAGAGGCAATGACACGTGGAATTCCTTGACAGTGGATAAGGCATTCTGTGAGTCCATGGATAGTAGTTTTGGCAGAAGCATTACATATATGAAGGCAAATCCATATTCAGAATACATGTCGGTATCAGTGAGGACAAAGTGCAGTCGCTTTCATGATGAAAGTGGTTCAATATGATTAACTTGCCATAATTCCCAGGTTGATCACCCCAGGGAGTGGCGCCATATCAGATATTCTGTATTGGTCTCTACTTCTGGCATATTGGGCATTCATCTGGCTGATAGCCAGATCACCTTTGGTGAGTGCGAGTCTGTGTTACTGAGCCTATGTGTAACCTTTATCCCTGCCACCATGGCCACTCTGTTCATGGGCCCATTGGGCAATGACAGGGGTGGCTGAAGGAGGTTGGCCAGTATCCACGGAATAGGTCCTCTTATCCACTTGATTGTTAGTCTTCTGCTGAGGTCACCTTTTGGTGAGTGTTTATATGGGGAATAGATATTGTTACATCCTTTGTCCATATGGAGAGGTCTACCACATACCTTTTCCTCAAATACTTTGTCACCAGTTTTCTAGTTATGTTCCTTCCAGGTTCTTGACCATTTGGCCAAATCATTGGCTAGAGCCCATGAATCAATATACAGTCACATAACAGGCCATTTCTCCTTCCAGGCAAAATGTACTACCAGGTACACTAGCCACAACTCTGCCTACTGTGATGATTTCCCTTAAAAACTGTCCTTCAGGGATATCCTGGAAATAGGCTGCAATGCTACAGCTGTCCATTTATAGGTAGTGCCTGCATAACGTGCAGACCCGGTCCTAGCCTTCTCTTCCTCTGAGAGCTGATCATATGGTACATCCCACAAGGCCATACATGCATGCTGGGAAATGGAAGGTAGTGTAGTAGGCATAGGAGCTGTAGGCATCTGGGCAACTTCGTCATATAATTTACTTTTACTCTCTGGACCTACACTGGCTCGATCATGTATGTACCATTTCCATTTAATGTTAGACTGTTACTGTGCATGTCCAACCTTATGACTCAGTGGATCAGATAATACACAGATTATGATAGGAAACTCAGGTTGCATGGTGACCTGGTATCTCATGGTCAAGTGTTCATTTTCCACTAAGGCCCAGTAGCAGGCCAAGAGCTATTTTTCTAAAGGAGAGTAGTTGTCTGCAGATGATGGCAGAGCCTTGCTCCAAAATCCAAAAGACCTCTGTGATTCAGCTATGGAGGCCTGCCAGAGATTTCAAACAGCATCTCTTCTGGCCACCGACATTTGACGTACCATTGGATCTGCTACTAGATCATATAGCCCCAGTGGAAGAGCAGCCAGCAAAGCAGCCTGGACCTGTTGCAGAGCCTTTTCTTGTTTTGTGTCCAACTCTAAATTAGCAGCTTTCTGAGTCACTTGGTAAATGGGCTGGAATAAGACACCTAAGTGAGGAATGTGTTGCCTTCAAAATCCAAATAGGCCCACTAGGTGTTGTGCCTCTTTTTTGGTTGTAGGAGGAGCCAGATACAACAACTTATATTTTACCTTAGAAGGGATATCTCTACATGTCCCACACTACTGGACTCCTAGAAATTTCACTGAGATAGAAGGACTTTATATTTTCATTAGTTATGTCTCCCATCCTCACTCTCAAATGCTTTACTAATAAATCCATAGTGGCTGCTACCTTCTGCTTACTTGGCCTGATCAGCATAACATCATCAATGTAATGGATCAGTGTGATACCCTGTGGGAAAGAAAGGCAATCAAGAGCCCTACAAACTAAGTTGTGACACAGGGCTGGAGAGTTAATGTAACCCTGAGATAGGACAGTGAAGGTGTGTTACTGGCCTTACCAGCTGAAAGCAAGTTGTTTCTGATGGTCTTTATTAATCAGTATGGAGAAGAAAGCATTTGCCGAATCAATAGCTGCATACCATGTACCAGGAGATGTGTTAATCTGTTCAAGCAAGGAAGCCACCTCTGATGTAGCAGCTGCAATTGGTGTCACCACCTGATTTAGTTTATGGTAATCTGCCATCATTCTCTAAAACCCATTTATCTCCTGTATTGTCCAAATGGAAAATTAAATCAAGATGTGTTGGGGACCACCATCCCCCTGCATCCTTCAAGGCCTTCATGGTGGCAGTAATCTCTGTAATCCCTCCAGGAATGTGATACTACTTTTGGTTTACTATTTTACCAGGCAAGGGCAACTCTAGTGGCGTCCATTTGGCTTTCCCAACCATAATAGCCCTTGTACTATGCATTAGGGAACCAATGTAAGGATGCTGCCAAGTAGTAAGTATATCTATCCTAACTACATATTCCAGAACAGGGGAAATGACTACAGGATGGATTTGAGGACCTACTGGACCCACTGTGAATGGGTTTTTGCTAGATGCCCCCTTTATCACCTGACCTCCATAGGCCCATATTCTTACTGGAGGGCCACCGTGATGTTTTAAATCCCCTGGAATCAGTGCTCAGAACTGATCTCCAGTAGCTCCTGAAATGTCTGATCATTTTCCTTCCTTGAATGTACAGTTACTTGGGCAAGAGGCCTTAGGTCCCTCTGGGGAAGTATGGGAGAAAGACTGACTATAAATTTTTGGTGTATTAAGATCCTTTGCCAAGGATCCTTCTTCATTCAAGGGGTTCTGGGTCTTTAAACTGGCTCAAATCCAGAAACAGGTTGAGGGGTCATGAGTCCCTATTAGTACAATTTGAAGCAGGTTTCTGTTCATTAGCCCTTAATTTTTATTTATTTATTTATTTATTTTTATTGTATAAATCTATTAAAAGTTTTATGGGGTTCCCATCTGTTTCACTTTTGGGAATACCAGGCTGATCAGCCAGTGTCATAGCTCTATGTGTGTCAGACCATTGTTCTACTTCTGCTGTCCATTATGGTAAATACATGTACTCTGCCTTTGGTGATTAAGTGCTGCCACTTTAGCTCTGCTACTCTGGAATCCAGTCAAGACCAGTACCCTTAAGTTTCCCAGTTGAGTAACTGTGGTCCACTTTGTAAGGTCTGGAATACAGAGAAAAGCAGTCACAGGGCTCTTCAGGGATGCTGGTGCTCTCCTTACAAATCTTTTTCTTAAGGTGTTAGTGAAGGGTACATTTTCTGGATAATCCCAATATGGAGGATTAGGTTTAACATGACAGATCCTCTCTAGCATTCGAATTTCCTTAAGCCTCTGAATCCACTCATCAGCAGTAAACCATTGAATATCAGGTATGTCTAAATCATTCACAGTAGGCCATCTTTTGATCCGTACTTCTGCCAACCATCTAAATTATTAACACCTTTCTTTACTCCATGAGCTGCAACACTAAATTCAGAATCCCTGCTTAATGGCCCATATCAACAAACTCAGCCTGATCCAGGTATGTTTTTGCCACCATTATCTCACACTCATAAAATCTGATCAGGCCTCTGCTTACAACAGTTAGAAAACTTGAGAAGTTCTTTAGGAGAGTAGTGGACTTCTTCATGGGTTACACTATATACCTCACCCTTAGGAGCCTTCTGTGACTTGAGCCTGGTTATAGTGCTAGAGGCAAATGTGGGTGGTGAGGGTGGGTCCTGAGGAGTGTCAGCGTTATCCTCCTTGGTCAACAGGGGATTAGTTTCCTCAGGCATACTAGAAGAGGCTAACACTGCAGGGGATGAGGGTGGGGCTGCGTCTGCCACTGTGTGTGAGGAAATCTCGTCCTCTGGGAATATAAGCTCATTAGTGTCTAGGAGCTCAACATCCTCAGCCTCCTTCAGGATCCTCTCACTTGTCTCTATCCCAGTTTGTGAGATCCCATTCTTTTCTGGTGAGTGTCCTCACCTTTGGTTCAGATACCCTTTGAGGTTGATCATTAAACTTAGGTTGTAGTTCAGCCAGTTGAATTATGAGGGCTCCTGTTTGGGTTTATACAATCTCAGACTTTCTTTATTTCTTTTTTAAAGATTTTTGAGACAAGAGTCTCGCTATGAAGTTCAGGCTGGCCTTGAGCTCACTTTGTAGCCCAGGCTGGTCTTGAACTTGCAGTAATCCTCCTGCCTCAGCCGCCCAAGTGCTGGGATTACAGGCATGCGCCACCATGCCCAGCAATCTCAGCCTTTTGGCTGAGAGAGATTTTCTTTTAGGACATGCTTAGAAAGTTTTTAATTTCTTAAGGGGGAATTTTTTTATCTTTGAACTCCTTATTTTCCTTTATTAAAATTTGTCCTTAGAGTGAGAAGACTTTAGATTTCCTGTGCATGTTTTGAACTCATTGTTTTTCTTCACTAGTTTGTCCAGAGATACTCAGACCATCCATCTAGCATCATTGTATTTCCCACTCGGCCACTGAAACTTTGATGTATGGAGTTGCTAAATTCCTTACCTCTCACAAGTGGTGAGTTAAGATAATCAAGTGGATCTACATAGCATATTAATTCAAACAGTTCACACCAAGGATTATTGGTATTCTCCACAGAATTAGGAGAGATTTAGTCTCATCAGATTAGCCAACTCTAGGAACCCCTAAAGCCATTAAAGACTTGCATCATTATAATACTGTTTCTCTAGAGCCACTTCTGGTACCAGAATCTGTATCAGTCAGTGTTTTACTAGAGAAAGAGATATAACACAAGGTATACAAATGTATAAGAAATTACAAGATCAGCTTACGATGGTCACCCACAGAGTTGGCCGAGGAAGTGTGCAGAGGCTCTGTCTGCACACTGGAGACCAAAGGATTCAGACCAAGGCTGGAAGCTCACTGCAGTGCTCTGTGCAAGTCCATATCAGGAGGCCGAAGGTCTGTGATGGAAAGCTGAAGAGTGCAGTGGAAGCCAAGAGATGCCACCTAAGGTGAAGGCAAAGACTGGAGCTCATCCTTCCTCATTTCCCCTTTATAGCATCCAGGCAATGAGCTGCCCTAGAGTGTGCCTTCCACACTCTAGGGTGTGGAATTGTTGAGCTAGTTCAGTTAAGCTTCTCTTAACTAAACTTCTCCAGTTGACACAATCAATCAACTGTCACAACTTGTGAGGCAGTATATTTTTGGAGTTAAGCTTGGGTGTTTATATTCATCTCTTTTATCAGATTTGAAATGTTTTAGTTTTTTGTTTCTTGGTTTTTTTTTTTTTTTTGAGATAGGGTCTCAGTATGTATGTAGTTCAGGCTGGCCACAAACTCATGGTGATCCTCCTCCCTCAGCCTCCTGAGTGCTGGGATCACAGGCTCAAGTGCTAGGATTACATGCCTGGCAATTTGAAAAAGTTTTAACACTTTTTCCCTTGCATTTGTCTCTCTCCTTCTGAGACTCCCAGAGTGTATATATTTGGTCCTCTTAATGGTGTCCTACAGGTCCCTTAGACTTTCCGTTTTCTTGATCTTTTTCCTTTCTGTTTCTTGCTCAGTTTCTTTGTTCTATCTTTAAGTTCACTCACCTTTCGCTTGCTCAGATTCCTTCCCTTTCTTTTATGTTTTTCAACTTCTGAATTTCATTTGAGGTTTCTAGCTCATAATTGACATTTCTATTTTGTTCAAAAATCATTTTCATGACTTTCATCTCATCTTCTCTTAGTTCTTTGAGCATTCTTAAGGCCATTGTTTTAAAGTCTTTGCCTAATTCTTTTTTCCTTTGAATGCACCATAGTTTATTATTTCCTCTTATGGTTTATGATTTTTTGTTATTGCTCAAAACTGTACATTTGAATAATATGGTAACTCTGGAGTTCAGTTTCTTCTTCTACCCTAGGACTCAGTGGTTTTTGTTATTTTGTTTTTTAATTATTGTAGGTGGCCTCTATGCCAAAGATTAGCCTTGAGTGTAGTCTTAATGTCTTCTCAGTGTTGGTCTCTAATTTTCTGTTATAGGCATTTTTCCCCATTCTTTTACTTTTGGCTCCCAAAAGGAGAGAAATGAAAATGGTGATAACACAGAGGGAGAGAGGCTGGCACCAACATTAGCTGCTGATCTCTTAGTATGCACCTCCGTGATCAGAAGTCATGAGCAGTGAGAGCACCAATCTCCAATATTGAGAAGATAAGGTCTTCTTTTTAACCTGGCTCCTGGCAGCCAGGTGTGGGGTAGCTCTTGGAATATGTGTATGCACTGCTCTTAATCTGGGTTTGGGCTGGAGGATGGGCAGCTGCTTCAGAGCTAAGCGGAAATTAACTAGTTCACTTTCGAAGCCTGTCCTTGAAGTTGCAACCCTTCAGTCGACTCCATAGTTCCAAAATATTTACTCAACAGATTCTGGCCCTGTAGTTGTTTAGGTGAGGGAGAGAAGTTGGTACTTTCTGTTTGTTTGTGTTTTGTTTTGGTACTGGGAATCGAGCTCAGGACCTCGTACTTGCCAGGCAGGCGCTGTGCTGCTGAGCTATACCCCCAGCCTGAAATTGGTACTTTCTAGTCCACCATCCTTGTGGAACCCTTTCTTACCCTTAGTGTTCTGTACTGTGCTCCTTCAGACTCCTGTAGGAGTTAAAATTCAAATAATGGAATTTGGTATTTAGTGTTGGTTGACCTTGTATAGTAGTTGGTCTTTTTATGTTGTGTCTCACCTTCTCCTGACTCTGTTCTTAGATTAGTAAGATTATGGACCAACGTCTCTCATTTTAATGTTTCTCACCTTTGTAAAACAGAGCAGTCTTATTGGAGATGACAGTCATTTCTATTTATAAGGTTGTTGGAAGGACTGCATATTATTATAGTCAACATTTATTAAGTGCTTAATCTGTGTCAAGCACTGTTTTTATTGCTTTTTATATAATAAATAATCCACGCACAATGTTCATGTGCCAGACATACTTCTTATTCTCATTATTTATTGACTAAAAATAAAAACAAATTTTGCTTTGTTGTAGAACACTGAGCAACTTTTTTTTCTAAGCAACTTTAATTAAATGGACTGTTACTGTGTACTAATCTAGTAGTTATTTGAATTGTGGTTGATAATCCTGCTAGTTTAGTGACAGAATGAGTTTTTTATATTGCAAAATGGTACTGTCAGTACCACTGGAAATCATTGTTATCTGTGTGACCATTCCCTGGTTATATTATGTACATGAATTCTGTTTTTCTGTTCATAGCTGTAGTTGTTTTTCTTTGATTTCCTCCTTTATAACATTCCCTATGATTTTGTTTAAAAATCATTATTGTAAATTTTCACTTAGGTAATTACATCTGTGTCATCTTAATAAATGATGTAATTGTGTCTCTTTAAGGTTCTCACAGTGTAGAGAGGGACAAAACCAGTAAATAAATTTTATGACAAACTTTTGTATGTCTCCATATTCAAAGCATACCCATTGACCTGTATATTTGGTGATAATTCTGATAATCTTGAACTTTAGTTATATTTCAAGACTGGCCTTCCTCTGCAGGCTTAAGGATTTAGGAGTGAGTGTTTACCAGGTTTTGAAGAGGAGGTGTTTTTACTGCTACAAGGTGGGAGGCTATTTTTAGACCCATCAGATGGCTTATTTTTTAAAAGGTTGTGCGTGGGGAAGAATGAGATTTACTTTTTATGTATTCTGGTAATTGTAGCCAGACGTATACATTAACCTGTTTGCTTGGAAGGAAAAACATTTCAGGCCTTATTAATTTTGTTTCTGTAAATATAAATTTAATCACAAGATCAAAGTATAACACTGATTATGGCCCCCTTTTATTTTTTTATTGTTAGCTTTATATTTACAAAAATGGCATATGCTTCTCTATAAAAAGTCAAGCAATATAGAAAGTACAAACAACCTATATCTTATATTGTAAATATGACCTTCATTCCTTTTATCTGTATCTGTATGCATCAAACTAGTATATTGCTGTGAAAGTCAAAGAAAGAAGAGATTTAACCTGGACACAGTAACCAAGATAGTCAGTTGCTACAGGGGATACAGCAAAAATGGGGACCAGGAAAGTCTGGCTTTTTTAACTAGAACAGTCTTGGTGATTTCTGTAATGAAGTTTTTGAGGGGTTCTGGAACAGAAGGCCACATTACAAGATGTCAGGAAAAAACAGGGCCATAAATAGGTAAAGTTAGCAACATGGTATTCTTAATTTTGCTGCAGTTTTAATATTTTCTTAAAAGATGATTTAGGTGTTTAAGAATTAAGACTGGGGGACATGAAGGAACAGTGGGTTCCAACTAAAGGACATAGTGTTATACAATACAAGGGATCTTGTAGGCAAGTTTTCTGGGAAGCCAATCTTCTATAGCATATTATTCATGTGGAAGGTATATGAATAATGGTGTGTTCTAGATCATTGATCTAGATGTGAACATTGAGGCAGTAAAAGGTACTTGTATGTTGGGCTAGGGGGTTTGCTGTATTGAGAAATCTTGACCACAGTAGTTAAACTTTATTGAATCATCAGAAGCTTATACACTATTGAAATTTTTTACAGGTTTTAATGCTAACACTTCAGAATGATCCTCCTTCTTTGGAAACTGGTGTTCAAGATAAAGAAATGCTGAAAAAATATGGAAAATCATTTAGAAAAATGATTTCATTGTGCCTTCAAAAGGATCCAGAAAAAAGGTAAAATATGAGTTAAACTTTATTGTTCTTTTGATCTGATATGTAAACCATTGAGGTAAGTATAAGAATCATGTTCATGTATACAATGGAATTATTTGTTGTGAAGAACCAAATATAAACTTTAACGTATACACAGACCATTATACAAGATTAGCAGTGATTGAATTGATTAGTATCTTCTTTATAGTATACAGTGTGCTCTGAATAGTTCAGCTATTTGCCGGTTAATTTCTTATAACTATAAAATTGTGTTTCATGAATTTTGTATTACTGAAATGACAGGTCAGTGGGATAGGCTTGTTTTCAATTTATACTTCAAATTTTTTTTTTCTTTTTTTTCTTTTAAAGAGTAAAAGAAGGATAACATAGTAGTAAGGGGGGCTTACCATATACTTCAAATTTATAAGTAAACAAATACCTTCATGTCATTTATAATGCAATAATAAAAGCAGTACACATAGCAAATTTATGTTTAGTGTCAAACAACAGTACTGTACTTCTTTCTACATCAGAAAGATTTTAGCAAGTGGATCAAAATGTCAAATAGCTTTCTTGTTGATACAGTACTAGACAGATATTGAATGGCAAATGAAGTAAATAGGAATATCACCTAGTAGAGTGGTATCTTGGCTGATGAATGTTATTCTTTCCATGATTCTGGCTGTAAACCATGTTAAATGAGAACTGAATCAAATTTCCTCGTAAGATCAACGTTGAACCTAATCATTGAATCTGATTTGGTTCTCATCCAATTCAGTTTGTGACTAGAATCATGGAAAGAATTAAATTTGTGAACCAAGCATCTTTGAGGTCACCTAGCTACCTACTCGTAGAGGCAGAACTCGAGTCTCAAAGTTTGGATTCATAATTTAGAGATCTGTTCCTACTGTATCTAATTTTTCTGTTTCACTTGTGTATCAGGTCTCCATAGTCACAGATTCCACATCCACAAATTCAGTCAACCATGGATCAAAAATACTTTGGAAAAAAGTTGTATGTGTACTAAACATGTACAGATTTTTTTTCTTGTTATTTCCTAAATAGTACAGTGTTACAACTATTTACATAGCATTTACATTCTATTAAATATTATAAGTAACCTGGAGATGATTTAAAGTTATGTGGGAGAATAGCTTAGGTTATGCAAATACAATACTGTATCATTTTATGTGTAAGAGACTTCAGCACCTGCAAATTTTGGGGTAGGTGAGGGGTCCTAGAGCTAGTTCCCTTGGGCATACCAAGAAACAGCTGTATATTCCACTGAGCTTAGTAGTAAAAGTTTTTCAGTTTTGTTTTCTTTAAAGAATGGCAAAACTAAGACTTAGACATCCTTGGTTATGCTTCTGGTTATATGTAATAGGACTTCAAAATTTACTGTTGATAATATTGGAAATGATAAGAAAAATAGGCAACAAAGTTCATACCTATGTTTTTAGAATTATTTTTCTTTCTGAGTAAATGGTTAAAACAGGTAAGGAAAACTTACTTCTGCCAAATTAGTTAACTAAAAGAACAAATTCTCTTTTTATAAATGCCTAGACATGTCAGGTAGTATCTTTTAAACTTAAAGGCCCTTGGATGCAAGAAATAATGAAGAATCCATAAATTACAAAAAGAATATCAACTAATCTAGTGGCCACTTTCAGTGGAACACTGGAATTGACACCTTTTTAAAAAAATTTTTATTTTTATTTGTACATGTTTGCGGCATATAATGACTCTCCTCATGGGGAGTTGGTACATGTATAGAACACATCTTAATTCTTTTTTAAATCCCTTTCCTCTACCCTCCCTCTCCACCTCCATCACTTTGTCCCCTCTCCTTTTGTGAAAGATCTGTCTCCCCCCAATTTTCTATTATCTAGCTTTTATTCTGCTCTTTATTTACATGTTGGATTTCTCAGATAAGAGAAATCATGCAATACTTAAACTTGTATGTCTGATTTATTTCACTTAATATTATGGTCTCAGGGTGAATTCATTTTCCTACAAATGACTCAAATTTATTCTTCTTTATGACATAGTAGTTCTCTGTGTATAAATACCACAGTTTAAAATGCAGTCGTCTGTTGATGGTCATATAGGCTGCTTCCAAGATGTTGATATTGTGAGTTGTGCTGCTATGAACATGGATATGCATGTATCACTGTAATAGGATATCTTTAAGTCTTTGGAAAAGTTATTTTGAAGTGGAATAGCTGTGTGGAATTGAGATCTTGAGCCTATGCAGAGGGAACTTTGAACTGAGATCCTGCTTAAGGTTAAAATCTTCAGAAATCTATAGCCTGTGAAGGATGCAGAATAAAAACTGTCCATCATTATCACCCACCGACAACATAAGTCTCTTCTCAATAATCTAGGTTTTTGTGAAGTTCTGTAGGTTGAGAGTATAAATTCATACTACCCATGTTATCCACGAACTACAGTAGTAGAAAGAAAGAAAAAATGTTGCCAAGCAATTTTATTTTTGGCTGAAACCAATATTAGAAATGCATGAAAGGAATACTTCCAAACTCCAGGTGCCATGATTTCTGCACAGAATCCCCTACTGAAGATACGATTGCATTCTAAAATTATAATAATACATGGTAAAAAAAAAAAAAATACACTGTGAATTAGAGTTGGCAGACATAAGTAAAAGGATTAGTTCTTCATTTGTCTTTTTGAGACAGGGTCTCGCTATGCAGTTCAGGTTGGCCTTGAACTCACTTTATAGCCCAGGCTGGCCTCTAACTTGCAACAATCCTCCTGCCTCAACCTTCTGAGTGCCGAGATTACAGGCATGCCATGCGCCGCCATTCCCAACTTCCAAGAAATTTAGAAAATGCAGTGATATTTGAAACACTATGAAATACATTTTTTTTTTTTTTTTTTTTCTTTTTCTTTCTGTGCTGAGGATTGAACCCAAGGCCTTGTGCATGCTAGGGAAGTGCTCTGTCACTGACCTGTGTCCCCAGGTGGAAAGAACTCTTCTTTTTTTTTTGGTCTTTTTTTTTTTTTTTTTTTTTGAGACAAGGTTTCACTGTGCAGTTTAGGCTGGTCTTGAACTCACATTGTAGCCTGACCTTAAACTCAGAGCAATCCTCCTGCCTCAGTGTCCTGAGTGGTGGGATTACAGACCACCATGCCTGACCCTGAAATAATGCTTCTTTAAAAATTAAAATTATAATAGAAATTAAAACCATAAGAAAAAACCATGAACATGACAAAAAAATGAAAGAACTTTGTTAGAAGTGAAAAATTAAAAGCATGATGGTGCCTGTCTGCAATCCCAGTACTCTGGGAGACCAAGGCAGGAGACTCACAAGTTTGAGCCAAGCCTGGGCAATTTAATGTTTCAAAATAAAAATGGCTGGAGTTGTAACTCAGTGTGAAATATTCTTGATTGAAATTTATAACTTCATTTTATAATGAGGAAACATCAGACAAACCCAAATGGATGAATACACTAGAAAATATCTAACAAGTATTCATCAAGGAGACTAATGACATGGAGATGGAATGCAACAGAGTGTCCTGCATTAGTGTACTGCAGCAGAACAAAGACAAACTGGGAAAACGGGAGAAATTGGAATAAAGCGTGTAGTTTGGTTAACAGTGTGCACCATTGTTAATATTTTAGTTAGTTCCTTGATAATTATATCATTTCCATGTAAAATGTTAATGGAACCTGGTGAGGGCATATGGGAACTGTGTGCTGTCTGGGATACTCTTTTATAATTTTGAAATTGCTTCAAAATAAGTATGTAGAAAAGCAACCTGGGAAATGTAGGATATTTAATTCAGTTTATAAACCAAAATTAAACTTTGTTTAACTAAAACTGTGTTTGTGAATGTGTGTATATGCGTACTTGTATACATTGAATATCCCTTGTCTGAGATGCTTGGGACTAGAAGTGTTTGGAATTTCAGATATTTGGATTTTGAAATTTTTTATATATGTAATGAGATATTTTAGGGGGTGGAACCAAACTTTAGGTACAGTGGCAAGCAGAAACACTGAAATGACACCTAGGATTTGAAGACAGATTTATTTACATCGATGGGCACTGATTGGGATCATTCCCACAGTATGAGGCACTGAGCTCTGGTGATCCAGGGCTTATATGCGATAAGCAAGCAGGAAGTACAGAGGCAGAATAGCTTGTCAACTGTGGATTAGTTTATACAGTATACTTTATAGTGACCATCTATGCATCATAGTGACCAGCTGTTTCTAAGAGACAGGAGCAGCCAGTGAAACAGGAACCTGGGCAACTAGAAACTGAAGTATACTGGCTGGGGAGCATTTTCGGCAGTGTAAACATAAAGTTCATATTTCATGTATACTGAAGATCATTTCATACAGTGTTGTTGATAATTTTATGCATGAAACAAAGTTACATGGCATGAGATTTTCCATGCTAAGTGGTATCATCTTGGCACACAAAAAATTTTTCATTTTGGAGTATTTTGAATTTTGGGCTTTTAGATCAGTAGTACTCAACTTGTATATGTGTAAATACAGAAATACGTACATATACATATACACTTACAAATTTATCAGGAGAGACTAGAGAGAATATAGGGAAAGCTTAATTCAAAAAAGTACTAGTGGAGAATTTTCCATTATTGAAGACCTGTATCTTCAAAGATCCATCTCCTCCAAATTCTAAGCAATATTGTAAGCTTCTTATGTGCAACCTTAGGAAACAGATCACTTACTAAAGGATAGCAGGTAACCTAACAACTTCTATAACCACAGTTGAGACAGCATCCAGGTTTTTTTTTTTTTTTTTTTTTTTTTTTTTTAAAAAAGTCTTGTCATGCACTTCAGGCTGGCCTTGAGCTCACTTTGTAGCCCAGGCTGGCCTCAGACTCGAAGTGATTTTCCTGCCTCAGCCTCCCGAGTGCTGGGATTACAGACATGCGCCACCAAGCCCAGCTCAAGCCAGCCTATAATTAAATAGTACTGAGAGAAAATAACTGCTGACCCAGAATTCTCCATTTAGTCAAACTCATTCAAGAGTGAGCAAGATGCTTTTTACCCCCAAATTGAGTTTTCCAGTCATGTCACATCACTTAACTCTTATAAAAGTTATGTTTTTAGAAGAAAGAAATGAACCTTGGAGAAAGGAGTAAATAGTGAAAAAGCTAAGTTGGGAAAATTCTTGAAACATACTGAAATCTTGACTGAATGGCAGAATAAGTATAGTAATGTCTGATTTCAGTTTGCATAGCACTTTCATATATAGTCACCTTCTTGATCTTTATAATCTCAGAAACACTGGTTTTCAAGCTTGAATGCACTTTGGAACTAGCTGGGGAAATTTTAAAACTACCTGTGTTTTGCTCCCAAACATTCTGCTCTAATTGATGGTTTTAAAATACCTCCCAAATATTCTAATGCATTGTGGTGTTTAAGAACTACAGCTCAGGCTGGGAGGTACTTCAGTAGTGGAGCACCTGCTTAGCATATGTGAGGCCCTGGCCTTAGAAAACAAGTAAAACTGTTGCTCTGGAGACTTGGGTACATAATAATGAACCTTGGAGTGATTGTGATTTTTGCAGAATTACATGATCAGTATGTGATAAGATTGGGTGTGGATTTTTAAGTGTAAAATTCTGCATACTGAATTCTGATACTTTTTAAAAAACTCATAAGAATGATGATGAATTTACAGAACTATGAAAAATTGTACATAACTGAGTTAAAAACTGAGTTGTGGTTAAATCTGCAGAATCTACTTCACTTTTAGAGTATCCAGTGTTTTAAGGGAAAGTGTGAAATCTAATTTTAAGAATCTTAGTTGCTTTAATTTGAAACCTGTCCAACAACCATATAGCAAGAAATGGGGCCTTGATTAGGTCTGTTTCACCTTTATAAGTTTAAATATACTTTTTATGCTTTGGTAAAAATACTACATAAATATTGTCTAGCTTTTTAGGAAAAATACATTAGAGCCACTACGAAATCATTCTTCCAGAAGCAACATTTCACTAATGAATTTTCCAAAGAATCTATAATAATTATTATCAGAATCCTTCTACTTTGAGTTTTTTATTCTACTCAGTGTCTTGTATGAGGATTATCCTACTTTTTTATTTTTATTTTTTTAGTAAGGTAAGTAAAGTGGAATATACTGAATTTTTATTTGGCTTCTCAAGAAATCATTTTCTCACTTTTGAAAGTGGAAACTCATATTACACTTGAATTAACTGTAAAAACTTTCTTTTCTGGTTTTAGACCAACAGCAGCAGAACTTTTAAGGCACAAATTTTTCCAGAAAGCAAAGGTAGGAAATTTTAGCACCTCAATATATGAACATATGTTCACTGCTCATAGGTTGCATTTCTTAAGGTGATTATGTTTGGAAGAATGATGGTAGATAAAGTAATTGTTGAGGTCACTATGTATATGCAATCTTTGGTAATGAAGATGCTTTGGAATTTAGTAAATGTATATTTTTTGTATAAATTAAAGGTAGGATTGAACTTACAGCATTAAAGAGTATTATTTTTGTCATTGTTCTCTCATGTCAAGATTTACTAACAAATTAGCAAATATCTCATTTTCCAAAGGTAGTAGTTGGAAATGTGAGACTAATAAAGGTACATGTAAATCAGTCTTTGCATAGACAGTGACTCACGCAGCACACTGAAGCTCTGTCTCAATTTATAAAACCTTGGCAGTGCTGTGCTGTAGAAGCTTTAGAGTAAAAGGATGGGACTTTACATCAAACTTAATAAATCAGTTACTGTACTGTGTATGAACTTTTCTCTGTCAGTGTTTTGAGTCAATAAAACTTCTTATGAGAAGACATGCTTATTTTTTTCCCTCCAGAATAAAGAATTTCTTCAAGAAAAAATATTGCAGAAAGCACCTACCATTTCAGAAAGAGCTAAAAAGGTAAATGGGGATTTAACTCATTTTTCTTAGGAAACTGCTTCAGGTAGATTTACTTTATTTTTGTATTTTGGAAGTAAATGTTAATTAATACTCTGTTAATAGAAATTTATATTACTCATTTTCTTTCAACTCTTCTAAAACACTGTTTGGTACATTCATTCAGCAAATATTATTAATCTATAGTATGCCTGGATATTAGTCTGTTGTCTATCAGAATAAAAAGAGACACTGGACAATATTGGTAAGGTAATTTATCCCCTACTTCTAACTTCTAGAGTGAGTTGTATTTTTATATGGCATGTATAGCATTGAATGTAAGTCATGGTATCCTTTTATTTTTTAGCTCCAAACTTTCAGAAAGACCACAAGAATTTCGTTATGAATATATAATTTCTTTTTCTTTTTGCATTTAAAAAAAATTTTATTGGTACATTTTAGGTATACATAGTAATCACATTCATCATAGGGAATTTGTACCTGCACATGATACATCTTGATTCTTTTTTTTTTTTTTTTTTTTTGTCGTTTTGAGACAGGGTCTCGCTGTGCAGTTCAGGCTGGCCTTGAGCTCACTCTGTAGCCCAGGCTGGTCTCGAACTCGCAACGATCCTCTTGCCTCAGCCTCCTGAGTGCTGGGATTACAGGTGTGTGCCACCACACCCAGTGGTCTTGATTCTTTTTTTTTCCCATTCCCTTCCCTTCTTCAATGCCTCTCCCCCTCATTTACAAAAGCTTTGTTTCTGTTTTTTCCTTCTATTCTTTTTTTCTTTTCTTTCCTTTTTTCCTCCCCACTCCCTTGTCCCCCTTCTCATTTGAACATTTTCTTTCCATTTCCCAGTATCTATTACACATTTTTTTCCTCACTTTATTTTTGGTTTTTCATGCCAGAGAAACTGTGGTACTTAAACATGTGTGTCCAATTTATTTCACTTGAGTATGGTCTCAATTTAACTGGAAATGTCTGAAGCTTATCTGTTTAGCTGGAAATGTCTCAAGCTTAACCTTCTTGAATATATAATTTCTAAAATCTCTATGCTTATAATATGAGCATAGGAAATTCATTAAATTCTCAGGACAAAATATGTGAGTTTTTCCCTTCCAGTAGGTAGAAAATCCTCCTTTCCCCCTACTCTTCTTTTTTCAAAGCAGTCTTATTCAGTGTGAAGGAAATGAGGTGTCTGGCGATACAGACTTGAAACAGAAGGTAAAACTCTTATACTTCAATGTAATTCGGACAGTGGTAGGATTAGTCAGGAAGCGAGAGTAATTTTAATAGTGGCTTATTCTCTTTGATAAATCTCAGTTTTTGGAATTACGATATTACCCAGAAAGTTTTGCTTTATAAAGAGCCATAAAAGTATATTAAATACTTTGAAATTATATTTTTATTAAATACTAAATATTTTTATTAAATACTAAATAAATTATATTTTTATTAAATACTAAGAGCACAATTAATTTGTCTCTACCCTAGAGATGTAGCTTTCCACAAATGTGATCGCTCAAATGTAGTTATTAGGGGCCATTTTTCCTTTCTGAGGAGTTCTGTAGAAGCACCAACAAACTACTGTTTTCTGTTTTCCTATACTTCATTTATTCCACCTCCCAATTAGAAGTTCTCTCACCTAAAAATCTTTTCATTTGCTATATTTTTTCCTGGGATGTTCTTCCTTTTATCAGTGCTTACTATTCATGGTTACACATCAGAGTCACCAGGGGACTGGAAAAACAAAAAGAAAAGAAACACAAGTAGTGTCACTCCAAACTGATTGAAAGTAAATCCCTGGGGCATGGAGCCTGGAAGATTACTGTCCTGGGTAGCCACTTGCTTAAACACTCACTGGACTCATTCGTCCACTTCAAGTCAGCTCTCACACAAGTAGCACTTTCTTGGAATAGTCTTCTCTGACTACGTTAACTGAAATAGTTCCCTCCCACTGTTTTCTCTTCCTTCCTTTTTAAAAATTTTTCTTTAATAAGCTTATCACCATCTCATATTTTGCAGATGTTTTGTTCTATTTCTACCAGTAGAACAAACTTAATGAGAACAGGAGCTTTTGTTCATTGCTATGTTTTCTCCAAATAATTTGAATACATACTAAATGATGTTCATAGTTGTTTGCAGTGAATTCCAACTGAGGTGATTTAGTATCTGTTTGGAGTTGATTGAATATCTGTAGTCATTTAAGAGTGAGGTTCAAAAAGATAGCACTGTGAATACTTACATTTATTTCCATTCTCTGCTTGTTAAAAGAACTAGTAAGAGAATAAAAAGAAAATTGATAGGCTTCCCAAATTGTGAGAGAATAGATATGAAAATTGCAACCAATTTGCCAAGATTAAGAGGACTTGGTAAGTTAGAGGAGTTTAAATGCTAAGCCAGCACTAAAGAAAGCTAAGAAGCTACCTTATGCAACACAGCCCCCACAAGGTAAGGGAATTAGTAGTACTATTTACTTCCAGACACCATCATTTATAATAACCAAAAAGTGGAAACAACTCAAATGTTCATCCAGTAATGAATGGATTATGTAAGATATGCTGCATTCATGCAATGAATATTGTTTGGTAGTAAAAAAATGAAGTACAGAGATGCTCTACTTAAGATGTTTTGACTTAAAAATTTTTTGACTTTATGATTGTGTGAAAGTGAGCAGAAACCGTACTGCAAATTTATTTTCCTAAAGTATGCTAAAGTATGTAGTCCTGTTCCCTGAAGACGCTGGGTAGCAGCAGTGAGCTGCAGCTCCGTCAGCCTTGCAGTTGTGAGAGGAAGCACCTGGTAGAGTGTTATTAACTATGATACTCATTAGGTTAGGGATTTCCATTAGGTTAAAGGGATTTCCAGCTTACACTGTATCTAACTTACAGGTTTATTGGAACACAACTCCATCAGAAGTCTAGGATCATCTGTACTAACACATGCTACAACATGAACTTTAATAATATTTTGCTGGCAAAAAAAGGCACTTACAAAAAAAGCATGAATTACATAATTCTACCTGTATGAAATATTCAGAATAGGCAAATGTATAGATGTAAAGAAGAATAGTGGTTTGTCTAGGGCTGGGGATGGTTAGAGAAAAATGGACTGACTGCTAATGGCTGTGGTGTATTTGGGGGACAGTGATGACAGTGTTCTAAATTTGGCTACAGAGATGATTGCAAAACTGATTATACAAAAAATCATTGGATTGTAATGTTTTAGTGGCCCGATTTTATTATATATCAAATATGTCAATAGCAGTATTATTTTTCAAATGAACTTTCAGAAAATATTACTACCATCAACAAAAAGCTTATAGAGCTGGATGTGGTGGTGCATGTCCATAATCCCAGCCCTTGGGAGGCTGAGGCAGGAGGATCGCTGTAAGTTTGAGGCCGGCCAGGGTCCATATAGTGAGTTCAGGACCAGCCTGAATTGCATAACAAGACTCTGTCACAAACAAACAAACGAAACAAACAACTCATAGAAATTAAAAAATATATAAGTGAAAAAAAATTTAATACAAAGTTTGTAAGATAAAGTTGAGGAAACTTCCCAGAAAGGAGAGCCCAAAAGCCTAGAAGTTGGTATCAGAAGAGAAAGGATGAAAATAGTAGAGGATCATTTGAGAGAGTTCACTTGAGCAAAAAGATTTCCAGAAGTGAGAGAAACAGAAAAAGGAAATCATTGAAAAGAGAAGTTGAGAAAGATTTCCACTACTAATAGTCATATGTTTCCAGATTGAAAGAGTACCTAGGTACTCAAGGTACTGGCACAGTGGATAAAAATAGGTGAATCCTAATAATGCACTGTGCACTGTGATAAGTCAATACTGAAGGGAAGAAAGAAGATCCTATAGGTTTCCAGAGAGGAGACGAAATGTCATAAACAAGATCAGGAGTCATCTACATTCAGTAATACCTGTGCTAGGTCACAGTGAAAGTATTTATCTTTAAAATTATGAAATAAAATGGTCATTTTTTTGAGATGCAGTCTTGCTAATTTGCCCAGGCTAGTTTCACATTTAGTCTTCCTGCCTCAGCTTCCCAAGTGCTGAGATTATACATGTATGCCACTGCATCCAGCGTGAAATAAAATTGATTTCTAGACTTTTTTGTTTTCTCACCCCAAACCAGATCATGAATGAAGTATGGTGATGGAATCGGGTTGTTTAGAAATGTCTGGTTTTAATTAATTGTGTTGTCAGGGTTTATATCTCATAAAATCAATGATTGAAGTCAAAGACAAAGGAGGAATGTTTATTAAGAAGAGAGAAATAGCTCTCAAGAGTTGGGAGTGGACCTGAAAGCCCGTTGCCAAGTGGACTCTATGTCTCGAAGTTTTTATACCAAAAAATGATCAAGGCTCAGGCCACTCTGAGTTAGACTAAGGGCAACTTAGAGTAGTAAAATGAGCTTCCTTAAGGAAGGACTTTTTTTTTGTCTTTTTGAGACAGGGTCTTGCTGTGCAGTTCGGGATGGCCTTGAACTCACTTATGTAGCCCAGGCTGGTCTTGAACTCACAACGATCCTCCTGCCTCAGCCTCCCAAGTGCTGGTATTACAGGCGTGCGCCACCACGCTCGGCCAAGGAAGGACTTTTTCAGGAAGGTGGCACTAACAGAATGTGATAAGAGGAGATCTCTCCAGCTGAGAGAATAGATAGTAAGCTTGAGGTTAACAAAAAAGACACACATCAAAGAGCCCTATACAGTAGGGTTCAGCAGTGAGTAGCTTATATAGAATTGTGCTAAGAAAACACCAAATATTGATCTAACCAAAATTATAATACATCAAGAAAAGTGCCTGCCCAGCAAGTGCAAGGTTGTGACTTCAATCCCTGGTACCGGAAAAAAACCAAAAAAAAAAAAAAAAAGTTAAATTCTCGTCTTCTGTAGGTGGGAGTTCCATAGGTAATTCCTAAAACAAAACAAAACGCAAGGAGTAATGTTATACACACATTGGAGGGATGTGTACAAATTGAAAAGAATAAGCTAAAATGAGTTAAAAGTGGTTGCCTGTGGGGAAGATGGAGGTTAGAAATTGCTGTTTTCTTAACAAAAGATTCGTAGCTCAAATACTGTTGAAGCTATATGCAAGTCTAATTGTTACTTAAAAATTAAAGAGAAAAGAGCATACTTCTTGGGTTTATTTTGGGGGATTCACATTGCCCCCCCCCCCCCCCCCGTTTCCTTAAATGCCTTAGGCCATTAAAACAATCAGATTTGACCTGTGACTTCACATGAGTATTTTACACTGTTGGGATTCAGATTATAGAATGTTGTGACTAAGGACATAGTGGACATTGGGAATAGAGAGCTGGTGAGGGATGGGTTTACTTAGGAGGATAATAGCTACGTAGTTCATTGGTTAAAGTGATAGAAGGGAGAGAAACTTTCCTGTTTAGTAAAGGTAGACCACATAACCCATGTCTTCTAATGAGCAGGTCCGGAGAGTACCAGGGTCCAGTGGTCGTCTTCATAAGACAGAGGATGGAGGCTGGGAGTGGAGTGATGATGAATTTGATGAAGAAAGTGAGGAAGGGAAAGCTGCAATTTCACAACTCAGGGTAGGTTTTGTTCTGTATTCTTCAGCTAGGATTTTCTGTGGGTCGTTATTTATATTCTAACTAGCTAAACTGTAAAGAATAAAAGTTTTACTGATAGAATATCTTTAAACAGCTTGTTAGTAGGAGCCCAGGTAATTTACATAGAAAATAGGATTGGTATATTTGTTTGACTGTGGTAAAATTTAGAGTACATAACAAGTCCAGAGATGAAAAATATATCCTAGATGAAAATACACTGGATAGGATTAATGGCCCAAGTACACATTGCCCAAGAAAAGAATGTTGAAATTGAAGGCTTTCTGAGAAAAATCTTTGTTCCTGAAGCCTGGTTATCCTTCTACTTGAAGAAGAGCAGTGCACCAACTTCTTGTTTAGTTGTTATATCGTGGATGTGTGTCTTAGGTGTCTGTGTGTGTGCACGCATATGTGTCGTGAGTCTGCTGGTGATGATTTCTTCATGGTTTTGTGTCTGAAAAGATCCTTCATTCACCTTTGTTTTGAAGAAATCTGTTTGTAGTTTGTAGATTTCCAGATTGACGGCCTTTTACTTTCAGTAGCTGCCCACAACAAATATTTACTGTTTTATTATAGGTCAGATATTCTTGTAGGATTTTAAGAGGTATCAAATATGGGCATAATTTTTGCCCTCAAAGACCTTTCAGTTAACTGAGAGAGCAAATATCATACATGTGAAAAGGTAAATGTCTTTATAAAGTGTCTTTTTAAATTTAATTTTGCATTCCTTATGTGGTAATTTTTAAATGTTTGTTATTTTGTTATTAAATTGTATCACTTCCACGTTTTCATAAATTAAGCCCCTCTATTGTGTGGGTTTAACATTTTAAAAATAACTTTAAAATAAGTATGTTACCTCAGTGCTCTCAATAAAAGCTCATTTATCATTGGAATCATTCTAACCTTAGTGTGACTGAAAATATATACTTTATTGATAAAATATTTGTATATCTTTATGGGGTACAGTACAGTAATCTGGTACCATATGTAATCTATACCATATGTAATGATCAAATCAGGGTAATAAGCACTTCTATCTCTTCGAACATCATGCATTTCTATGTGTTGGGAATTTTGTACTCTTCTAGCTGCTTTGAAATATATCATGTATAAGTCTATCATTTGAAGATATTTTTCTACCATCTTCTTGCTTCTGTGTTTTCACTTAGAAATATGGTGACATCCTTTTTTCATAAGTAACATTTCTTTATATTTTAGTTGTTTTTAAGATTTTTTTTTTCAAATGGTTTAAAACAACTTGTTTATGCTATACTGAGGTGTATTTTTATTTTCTTTTTAAAAACTAGGTGTATTTTTTGTGTTTCTTGAGCTTGGGATTTGTTGAACTGCTTAGATGGTTTTTATGAAATTTGGAAATTCTTTACCCATTATATCTTCAAATATTTTTTCTGTCTTACAGTAACATGTATATTATACTAAAAAATGGTCTTCACAGCTCACTAATTCTCATTTCAGTTTTTAAAAATTCTACTTTCTTTCTGTTATTCTCATATAGTTTCTGTGCTGTCCTTCAAATTCATTAACTTCTGCAGTATCTAATTTGCTTCTAATCCCATTCACCCTGTTTTCATGTCAGGCATTGTAATAGGCTAGAAGAGTTTTTTTTGTTTTGTTTTTTGGTTTTTTTGGTGGTACTGGGGATTGAATGTGGGACCTTCAAACCAAAATACATCTGAAGCCCTTTTTTAAACGTTTTGAGATAGCATCTAAGTTGTCTGGCTGAGTTCAAACTTGGGAGCCTCCTGCTGGCTCAGATTTGAGAGCCTCCTATTCTAGAGTGCTGGAATTACAAGCATGTACCACCATCCCTAGTTATACTTAACTTTTAAAAGATATGTAATTCATTTGTAATGACTATTTTAATGTCTTTTTCTGCTAATTCTAATATCCATGTTGGAATGAGTTCTGGATTAGTTTTGTGTGGTTGATTATTTTCTTCCTACTGGCATGAGGAATGTTTTCCTGTCTGTGCATAAACAGTAATCTTTAATTGGATGGCAGATATTCTGAATTTTACCTTTGTGTATGCTAATAATTTTGTATTGTATAAATCTTCTTGAGCATTGTTCTGAGACAATAAAGTTAGTTGGAAATACGATATTTTTCCTAATCTCATGTTGTTTCCTCATGTACATTTATTGATGTGTTCTTTTGAATACTCTAGGGACCTTCTGCAGATCTCTAGGGTTCTCGCTGTGTAGCACTTTGCATCCAGTACTTTGTCTTTTCTGCCTTGGTCTCCCTGGTCTCTTATCCAGGCAGTTCACTGGATTGCATTTAGGCTCCTTCCCTGGAAAGCTCCATACCCTGCAAGAATCATCTTGGCAGTGTGCTGGGGCAAGTGTAACCACTTCTGTTTTCTGTGTTTGAGGGATCACTCTTTGTCTTTGACTACTGTCCAGTGGATTAAAAACCTTTGCTTTGTATATTTTGTCTTTTTTTCCTCCTCTCTTTTCTTTTCATCCTTCCATCCCTTTCTCCCTCCTCTTTAACTTTTATCTTACCTCTCTTCCCTTTTTCCTTCCTCCTTCCCAAGTCCCTTCCTTTCTTTCCTCCCTCTCTTGCTCCCTTCCCTCTCCTCTTTTCTCCCTCAAGGGTAAATCTAGTCCTTGTCTTTTGTCTGCAGTTGTATTTTAAGTGAATATATATCTTGGTTACTCTTCTGTCCTTGCTGAGACAAAATACCTACCCAGTGACCAAAATTAAGGAAAGAAATTTTATTTAGCTTACAGTTTGTGGAGGTTTCAGTCTATAATCAGCTGGCTCCAAGGTTGGGGACTGGGAAAGCAAGAGCAAAAAGGGGAGGGGAGCAAGCCTCTTTTCCCTCCTTATATTTTATTGCAGGCTGTTGGCCCAAGCCCACACCATCTCCAGGCCCTCCTCTTGCAGAGGCTCAGGATGAATACAAAGTAAAGACCCTGGCTCCCTGCTGAGTCACATAGTTAACCTTCTAAACTTCTGGAGTTGACACAATGAACAACATCCTAGAACAGGAAGGGCATGTCCTTTTCACCCCAAGATGTAGAACTGCTGAGTTATTTAGTTAAGCTTCTAGACTCCTCAAGTTGACACAATGTATCAAGCATAGTAACTGCACTCCAATATAAAAAGAACTAATCCAGGTTGCCTTTGAGTACAATTTTGACTGCTCTGAGTTGTGGGTAGCATTGGCAGGAGAAAGAAAAAACTTCAGACAAATCTTGAGTCCTTTTATTATGATTATTTTAATAGTTGATATGCAGGAAGTTTTGAAATTCTTGTAGACACATTAGAGGACTGAGCAAGTGAGTAAATATCTTGGGAGCCAAGACTCTAATGATGACACAGGAGAAATATAAATATGAAACAGGACGAAATGAGAAAGAATCTTGGGATGGTTGTGAATTATCGGTTGTATCAGTTACGGTTCACGAGAGGAACAGATTTAATATTTTATATGTACGTAAAAATGTATATATATGCAATATATAAAGCATTTATAAGTTTAGCTTAAAATAGCCAGCTGTGGAGTCAGTTGTGGAGGAATGCATGCTGGAAAGCTGAAGGATTCAGTAGAAGAACCAGGGATCCTTGAGAAATAGTTGGTTTCAGGGCTTGGGAAAGAGAAATAGAAGCTGAATCAGGAACCTGTGAGTGCTTTCTAATTATAAATCAATATATCAATAAAGGGAAGGGGATGTTCTTCACTCCATAGACTTCCAAGTGGTGAGTAGTATATGTGGAGGAATGTTGGAGATAGAAAAATCATCATTTTTCAACTCTTGTAATTGAATCAGGGAAGAATCATCCCTGGGTGTTATATAAAGGGGGACAGTTTCATGAGCAGGGTATTTTCAAGGTCTTAAAGTGTCCCTTAGCAGTAAGAGAAAAAGTTAGCAAATACATTCTAGAGCAGTGGTGATGAACCTATGGCACACATGTTACTTTTCTTTTAAGGTAGATGTTAATGTAGAGTTGTTTTTTCTAAACTAAAACTGCAATATTCAGATTTAATTGCAGTGTTGGCGCTTTTGGGTTGCAGTTTGGCAAATGGGCTCTGAAAGGTTCATTATCACTGTGCTAGAGGATTTGGAAAGTTTGTTGACCAAGTGATTAAAAATAATCTCTCCAAGTAAGGGGCAGATGAATAGTTCATAGCTGAAGAAGGACATGTCATTACATAGATTCCCAGCTGGAAATTCATATAAGTCAAATCATGCAAAAGCATCAGACAAACTCCACATGAAAGAATTCTATCAAATAGAGTATGTGGAATTAGGGGTTGCTATATTCTTTTTACCTCCACAGTACTGTAGATTGATTCTAGGGCCTCGTGTGTATGAGATGTAATAAGAAAATATAGTGAATGTTGAAATATTTATTATGGTAAAAGACACAGTGCCATTAATATCCCTCAGAATATTCCCCTTTGCTTTGAATACATATATCCCATCATTTTTGCCACTTTCTGAAATAGTTCTACAGGCCCTTTTCTGTGAGTGTCTTTAGTTGCACTACTGTAGCTGTCTTGATGCTGCACTCATTTTGACTTTGGGAAAAATCCAGAAGTCGCACAGTGTCAGATTTGGTGAATAAAATGGATGAGGATGCACTATAATGTTTTCACAAGTCTGCTTTTCTGTTGAATGACCTTTGGCAGCAGCATTCATATTTTTGTAAAGATACAAAAGGTGACTTCCAGCACTACTTCAGAAAGTGGCAAGAACAATGGGATAAGTATGGGGAGTAGTTAGAGGAATATTAATGGCAGTGTCTGTGTTATTATGGTCTTATAATGTCATAAATTTTTATTTTTAATATTTGTAATTTATTTCTTAATCAGATTTTATTGGTATATTTTAGATATATATTTATATATCTAAACATATCCATAATAATCACATTCATCCTAGAGAATTTGTACCCTGTATATGAAATAACTTGTTTTTTTTCCCCATTTCCCTGCTCCCCTCCCCATTTATAAAAGCTTTGTTGATGTGTTTTCCTTCTTTTCTCATTTTTAAAATTTTTTTCCTTTCCGTTCACTTTTGTGTTGTTCCCCTTCCCATTTGAACATATTTTTTTCTATTACAAAGTTGATTATACATTTTGATCGTTATTTACTCTTTTGGTTTCTCACCAGAGAAACTGTGGTATTTACACATTTGTGTCCAATTTATTTAATTTAGGAATATGGTCTCAAGGTCCATCCAATTTCCTAGAAATGTCTTGAGCATATCCTTCCTTATGGCAGAGTAGTACTCCACTGTATTTATTTATTTATTTTAAAAATAAAAGGAGGAAAATATTAACAGACAGTCAACATTTTACAAAATAGCAAAGGAACAGTACAGACAGTACAGAGTTACAAACAGAGTGGTAGGGAATTAACAATGCTTGTTGTATTACATATTGATATCTTCAAAGTGGTTTCTCATGAAAACAGATATACACATACAAAGCTGATCAACCAAGG